>NW_026047149.1:3919216-4219216 GCF_023864275.1 Schistocerca cancellata | reverse complement strand
GCAGCACGGAGTATCAGCTCGGAGACCGTGGCTGCGGTTACCCTTGACACTGCATCACAGACAGTAGCGCCTGCGATGGTGTACTCAACCACGAACGTGGGTGCACGAATGACAAAACGTCATTTTTTCGGATGAATCCACATTCTGTTTACAGCATCACAATGGTCGCATCCGTGTTTGGCGACATCGCGATAAACGCACATTGAAAGCGTGTATTCGTCATCGTTATACTGGCGTATCACCCGGCGTGATGGTATGGGGTGTCATTGGTTACACGTCTCGGTCATCTATTGTTCGCAATGACTGCACTTTGAACATTGGACGTTACATTTCAGATATGTTACGACCCGTGGCTCTACCCTTCATTCGATCCCTGCGAAACCCTACATTTCAGCAGGATAATGCACGACCGCATTTTGCCGGTCCTGTACGTATCTTTCTGGATACAGAAAATGTTCGACTGCTGCTCTGGCCAGCACAATCTCCAGATCTCTCACCAATTGAAAACGTCTGGTCAATGGTGGCCGAGCACAATACGCCAGTCACTACTGTTGATGAATTGTGGTATCGTGTTGAAGCTGCATGGGCAGCCGTACCTGTACACGCCATCCAAGCTCTGTTTGACTCAATGCCCAGGCGTATCAAGGCCGTTATTACGGCCAGAGATGGTTGTTCTGGGTACTGATTTCTCAGGATCTATGCACCCAAATTGCGTGAAAAAGTAATCACATGTCAGTTCTAGTATAATATATTTGTCCAATGAATACCCGTTTATCATCTGCGTCTCTTCCTGGTGAAGCAATTTTAATGGCCAGTAGTGTAGATAAACTCCAGTGGAAGACTCTGCTAGAGAGAGGCTGTGTACCTCAGTACGGGGTTGGATTGAAGTTTCGAGAACATACCTTCACCGAGGAGTCAAGCGATTGCTCCCTCCGACGTACGTCTCGCGCATGAGGATAAAATCAGAGAGAACAGAGCCCACACAGAGGCATACCGACAACCTTTCTTTCGACGAAGAATACGAGACTGGAAGAGAAGGGAGAACCGATAGAGGTACTCAAAGTAGCCCCCGCCACACACCGTCACTTGGCTTGCGGAGTATGGATGGAGTTGTAGATAGTGGGAGGTTACGTAGTGAACAGGGGACATGTAGATACCAGGCCATAAAGTCTTTGCGAATTTTATTTCGTGTTCTGGACAGTAACTACGCCGCACAGACAGGTGCGTCAACAGTATACTCAGACGTCAGCGTTTGACACAGGACGTTAAGTAGGGCCCGGACAAGCCGTTTGGAGTACTTGGTGAATCGCTCAACATTTTAATAGAAGCGCTGTCACAGTTCGACGAAGTTGGGAGGAGTGCGTGACTCGTGGCCAAACACAGAGTCAAGAAAGGAAGTGTTGGACCCAGAGAGACGACAGAACAAGAGGACGGAGCAATCGTGAGAGAGGCAGTCACACACCCAGATTCGTCATTATCATCCAACTGCTGCTTCAGTGACCACAAGGACCATCAATGGGCGGCTCACAGCAAGAGGACTGCTCCCAGCGCCGTCTACCATTGACATCTGAACACCAGCAAGCCCCTTTGCAGTAGTGTGCACGTTCGGCCTGGAATCTCATTGAGTTGTTTAACTTCTCACGGTTGGGATTCACAGTCATATAATATTTCTTAAAAGACATCAAAGTCGCCGCTGACTGTATAAAATATTGATTGTTACTATTGCAATTTCGGCCTTATGGCCATTTTCAAGTAACACTGCAAAGTTACGGTTCAAATGGCTCTGAGCACTATGGGACTCAACATCTTAGGTCATAAGTCCCCTAGAACTTAGAACTACTTAAACCTAACTAACCTAAGGACACCACACACACCCATGCCCGTGGCAGGATTCGAACCTGCGACCGTAGCAGTCCCGCGGTTCCGGACTGCAGCGCCAGAACCGCTAGACCACCGCGGCCGGCACTGCAAAGTTAACTAAACACAAAAATACAAAAGTGAAGCACAGGGTGTACATACATCATTGTGCAAACATTTCATTAAGAAAGTAGCTCAATTATAAAAATTGGAGGTAAATGTAGATTACTTACACTCTGTCAGAATATAAAACTATCTGACATGAGTACGTGTCGTCGTCAGAATGCAGCCTTTTGACTGTGAGAGTCCCACACGATCCGATGAGTACGACACTTATTACATCGTAATATGTTGTTAAATATACAGAGTGTTACAATAAGGTACGGCCAAACTTTCTGGAAACATTCCTCACACACAAAGAAAGAAAATATGTTATGTGGACATGTGTCCAGAAACGCTTACTTCCCATGTTAGAGCTCATTTTATTACTTCTCTTCAAATCACATTAATCGTGGAATGGAAACACACAGCAACAGAACGTACCAGCGTGACTTCAAACACTTTGTTACAGGAAACGTTCAAAATGTCCTCCGTTAGCGAGGATACGTGCATCCACCCTCCGTCGCACGGAATCCCTGATGCGCTGATGCAGCCCTGGAGAATGGCGTGTTGAATCACAGCCGTCCACAATACGAGCACGGAGAGTCTCTACATTTGGTACCGGGGTTGCGTAGACAAGAGCTTTCAAATGCCCCTATAAATGAAAGTCAAGAGGGTTGAGGTCAGGAGAGCGTGGAGGCCACGGAATTGGTCCGCCTCTACCAATCCATCGGTCACCGAATCTATTGTTGAGAAGCGTACGAACACTTCGACTGACATGTGCAGCAGCTCCATCGTGCACGAACCACATGTTGTGTCGTACTTGTAAAGGCACATGTTCTAGCAGCACAGGCAGAGTATCCCGTATGAAATCGTGATAACGTGCTCCATTGAGCGTAGGGGGAAGAACATGGGGCCCAATCGAGACATCACCAACAATGCCTGCCCAAACGTTCACAGAAAATCTGTGTTGATGACGTGATTGCACAATTACGTGCGGATTCTCGTCAGCCTACACGTGTTGATTGTGAAAATTTACAATTTGATCACGTTGGAATGAAGCCTCATCCGTAAAGAGAACATTTGCACTGAAATGAGGATTGACACATTGTCGGATGAACCATTCGCAGAAGTCTACCCGTGGAGGCCAATCAGCTGCTGTTAGTGCCTGCACACGCTGTACACGGTACGGAAACAACTGGTTCTCCCGTAGCACTCTCCATACAGTGACGTGGTCAACGTTACCTTGTACAGCAGCAACTTCTCTGACGCTGACATTAGGGTTATCGTCAACTGCACGAAGAATTGCCTCGTCCATTGCAGGTGTCCTCGTCGTTCTAGGTCTTCCCCAGTCACGAGTCGTAGGCTGGAATGTTCCGTGCTCCCTAAGACGCCGATCAATTGCTTCGAACGTCTTCCTGTCGGGACACCTTCGTTCTGGAAATCTGTCTCCATACAAACGTACCGCGCCACGGCTATTGCCCCGTGCTAATCCGTACATCAAATGGGCATCTGCCAACTCCGCATTTGTAAACATTGCACTGACTGCAAAACCACGTTCGTGATGAACACTAACCTGTTGATGCTACGTACTGATGTGCTTGATTCTAGTACTGTAGAGCAATGAGTCGCATGTCAACACAAGCACCGAAGTCAACATTACCTTCTTTCAATTGGGCAACTGGCGGTGAATCGAGGAAATACAGTACATACTGACGAAACTAAAATGAGCTCTAACATGGAAATTAAGCGTTTGCGGACACATGTCCACATAACATCTTTTCTTTATTTGTGTGTGAGGAATGTTTCCTGAAAGTTTTGCCATACCTTTTTGTAACACCCTGTATATGTTGCACAGACGTTTTAACAGTATCCATTTGATACCGGGAATAAACCAGCTACGTAACTTTTAAGGGCAAGTGATATTGCATCCTGCTTCTTTGCGACAGGTGTCTCGGTTCAGATGCACTCTATGTTTGGTAGTTTTCGGTGTGATACGGCACTTTATAGTATTACAGGGCCTGACGTACATTTTTGCAGCGATAGTCTTGCAAAACTACTTGACAGTACGCTAGTACTTTTGCAAGTGTCCGAAAAACACCGAATTTGCCACACATTAGCGATTATATCCCTGCTAATCGTCCTTTTTTCTGCTATGTCTGCGTATTTATTTTCTCGTTTTTGCGATCTAAAGCACAATTTTTCTTACTGCTGACACTTGTAAGTATTTATTTAACGCATTTTACGTACTTGCTCCCAGTTTATTAAACAAATAGTAGACTGAGTAAACTATATACATAATCGACCAGTCACTGATAAATGCATGGAGGATAGTATTTGCTGAAACAACTAACCATTCCCTTTCCTCTTCCACCAGAAAATTTACGAGGGGAAGAGATTGTAAGCTTTTGTACGAGCCGTAATATCTATTATTTAGTCATAAAATCGTAGAAAAATAGGTCTACAGAATCAAGCCTTAATTATAATGCGTCTCGAAATTTTTAAACATATATAGTGTCTCTTACTAATATGATAACTATAATTAGAGCTGCATGGTATGTACCCATGAAAAGTAACTATCCCTCCTTTCATATATTTTTCTTTGCATCCATAGCAACAAAAGTAATTCACCATCGCTATTACACTATCAACAAACGATGAAACACAACAAAAACTCTTGAATTATGAACTTCAAACGCTGCAGAAAGCACACACGCACAGCGAAGTCACGAAAACACGTGACAATCCTGGTTTGATTTTGACACCATGCGCAGAGCGCAATGCTCTCTCCAGAGATATTTACTCTATGATCGAGGTCATGTTTAGTTAGCAGCATCTTTGGAAAGGACGCACACCAAGTTTCAGCCGTATTGGTCTATTTCTTTGTGTTTGGCATTCGTGTTAATCGAGGAAGGCGAGTGATTGTCAAAAAAAATGGACGAAAAAGAATTTTGTGTGGTGATTAAACATTACTTTATGAAATGCAAAAGGAGACTAAAGAGAAGCTTAGTACACATTACGGTGACTCTGCACCTTCGATTAGAACAGTTTATAAGTGGTTTCAAAATTTTCGGAGTGGCCATATGGGCACAAGTGATGCTGAACGTTCTGGACACCCTGTGGAGGTTACGACTCCAGAAATCATTGATAAAATCCATGATATGGTGATGGATGGCAGAAGAGTTAAGGTGTGTGAGATTGCTAGTGCTGTGGGCATCTCGAATGAACGAGTGCATAATATTTTGCATAAACTTTTGGACATGAGAAACCTATCCGCAGGATGGGTTCCGCGATTGCTCACGCTTGACCAAAAACGGAATCGTGTGAAGTGTTGCAAGGATGGTTTGCAGCTGTTCAGGAAGAATCCACAGGACTTCCAGCGTCGTTACTGTGGACGAAACATGGATACATTACTATACTTCTGAGACCAAACAACAATTTAAACAATGGGTTACCAAGCGAGAATCTGCTCCAAAAAAGGGCGAAGACCACTCTTTCGGCCGGAAAGGTTTTGGCGACTGTCTTTTGGGTTTCGCAAGGGATAATCTTCATCGACTATGTGGAAAAGGAAAGCTATTACAGGTGCATATTATTCATCGTTATTGGACCGTTAGAAAATCGAAAGCTGCAAGAAAAACGCCGGCGATTGAACCGCAAAAAAGTCCTTTTCCAACACGACAATGCAACAGCACACACCTCAGCAGTTGTGGTCGCGAAATTAATGGAAATAGGATTCTGACTCTTTTACATCCCCCCTATTCTCCAGACTTGGCTCCCTCAGAGTACTATTTGTTTCCCAGTCTGAAGAAATGACTGGCAGGACAAAGATTTTAGTCAAACGAGGAGGTGACTACAGCAACTAATACGTATTTTGCAAACTTGGAGACTTCCTATTATTCGGAAGGGATCAACAAATTGGAACAGCGTCGGACGAATTGAGTCTAAAAGGAGACTATGTCGAAAAAAAAATTTACTCCAAACACGTCAATAGTTTTTATTTTTGCACGAACTTTTCAAACGCCCTTCGTTATGCCCGCCCGCACACCACGAGGGTTTCTGCTGCTCGTCTTCTTGCTTGCTAAACCCTACCTTGGCCAGAAAGGTCGCTGGATCTCTCTCCAGTTGAGGACGTTTGGAGCATTATGGACAGGACCCTCCAACTAGCTCAGGACTTTGACTAAATCGCCCATTGGACTGAATTTGGCACGTCATCCCTTATGAGGACATCCAACAACTAATCAGTGCCAAACCAAATATCTGCTTGCACAAGTGCCAGAGATTGACCACCGTGTTATTGGTTCAGATGGATCTGAGCACTATGGAACTTAACATCTGAGGTCATCAGTCCTCTCGAACTTAAAACTGCTTAAACCTAACGAACCTAAGGACATCACACACATCCATGCCCGAGGCAGGATTCGAACCTGCGACCGTAGCGGTCGCGCTGTTCCAGACTGTAGCACCTAGAACCGCTCGGCCACACGGGCCCCTCTTTCTCTTGAATAAATTATTCATTTTTTTCTGAAAGTGTAATCATTTATTTATCAGCACGCGTACATCACATTTGACGATTTCCGTCTCATTTGGATCATTCCTTGAAGTTGCGTCGTTTTTTTTCTTTTCGTAGAGTGTGTGTTGACTTGAACAACAAAGATATAAAACGTCTGTTTTATGCACAAATCAGTAAGACTTTTCACGTAAAAATTCTGAGGCATTACTTTTCAACACACCCTCGCAGTTTAGTCAAGATGTGTAGGTTTCAACAACTGATTGGGGATGAGCTATGCCCGCTGTGCATAGTTACTTAGCCGCCAAAGTTGGTTCAGCTGCTTCCTTGGTTCAGTGAATGCATTACAGCGTACACAGAGATCTACATCTCCATCTACATCTACATGGATACTCTGCAAATCACATTTATGTCCCTGACAGAGGGTTCATCGAACCACTTTCACAATTTTCTATTTTTCCAATATCGTATAGCGCGCGGAAAGAACGAACACCTATATCTTTCCGTACGAGCTCCGATTTCCTTATTTTATCGTGGTGATCATTCCTCCCTATGTAGGTCGGTGTCAACAAAATATTTTTGCATTCGGAGTAGAAAGTTGGTGATTGGACTTTCGTGTCGAAGATTCTGTCGCAACGGAAAACGCCTTTCTTTTAATGATTTCCAGCCGAAACCTTGTATCATTTCAGTGACACTCTCTCCCATATTTCGCGATAATACAAAACGTGCTGCCCTTCTTTGAACTTTTTCGATGTACTCCGTCAGTCCTATCTGGTAAGGATCCCACACCGCGCAGCAGTATTCTAAAAGAGGACGGACAAGCGTAGTGTAGGCAGTCTCCTTAGTAGGTCTGTTACATTTTCTAAGTGTCCTGCCAATAAAACGCAGTCTTTGGTTAGCCTTCCCCGCAACATTTCCTATGTGTTCCTTCCAATTTAAGTTGTTGGTAGTTGTAATACCTAGGTATTTAGTTGAATTTACGGCATTTAGATTAGACTGATTTATCGTTTAACCGAAGTTTAACGAGTTCCTTTTAGCACTCATGTGGATGACTTCACACTTTTCGCTATTTAAGGTCAACTGCCACTTTTCGCACCATTCAGATATCTTTTCTAAATCGTATTGCAGTTTGTTTTCATCTTCTGATGTCCGCCCCAGTAGCTGAGTGGTCAGCGTGACGGATTGCCGTCCTCTGGGCCCGGGTTCGATTCCCGGCTGGGTCGGAGATTTTCTCCGCTCAGGGACTGGGTGTTGTGTTCATCATCATTTCATCCCCATCCGGCGTGCAGGTCGCCCAATGTGGCGCCGAATGTAATAAGACCTGCGATATGGCGGCCGGACCTGCCCCGCGAGGGGCCTCCCGGCCAATGACGCCAAACGCTCATTTCCATTTCCATTTCATCTTCTGATGACTCTATTACTCGATAAACGACAGCGTCATCTGCAAACAACCGAAGACGGCTGCTCCGATTGTCTCACAAATCGTTGATATAGATAAGGAACAGCAAAGGGCCTATAACGCTACCTTGGGGAACGCCAGAAATCACTTCTATTTTACTCGATGACTTTCCATCAATTACTATGAACTGTCACCTCTTTGACAGGAAATCACAAATCCAGTCACATAACAGAGACGATATTCCACAAGCACGCAATTTCACTACGAGCCGCTTGTGTGGTACAGTGTGAAAAGCCTTCCGGAAATCCAGAAATACGGAATCGGTCCTTGTGAAAAGCACTCAACACTTCATGTGAATAAAGAGATAGTTGTGTTTCACAGGAACGATGTTTTCTAAACCCATGTTGACTGTGTGTCAATAGACCCTTTTCTTCGAGGTAATTCATAATGTGCGAACAGAATGTATGTTCCCAAATGCTGCTACATATCGACGTTAACGATATGGGCCTGTAATTTAGTGGATTACTCCTACTATCTTTCTTGAATATTGGTGTGACCTGTGCAACTTTCCAGTCTTTGGGTACGGATCTTTCGTCGAGCGAACGGTTGTATACGATTGTTAAGTATGGAGCTAATGCATCAGCATACTCCGAAAAGAACCTAATTGGTATACAGTCTGGACCAGAAGACTTGCTTTTAGTAGGCCTAAGTGATTTAAGTTGTTTCACTACTCCGAGGATGCTCTTGTAGTTACAAGTTTGGGCGAGTGTCCCAAAAAGCCCTTGGCGGTGCAGTTAAAATCGCCAACTTTATTAAAGCAAGGCCTAAAAACACGACTGTTGGTGTTCACCGTCATGAAATGGGGAGGGACCATAACATCTTTAATTCACTGCGAAATTCGGTGACTGTCGAGGCGTAAAGTATTGTCAGGATTTAACTTACGAGTGGACAGTGTGGTGGAAAACTTGCAAGTTCCTACTTAGAGTGTGTGACAGATGAAAAGAGGTTCACACGGTTGCCATATTTGGTGTATATTTTCGCTGCTCTCAGCATTCTTGGCTTATGTCTGCAGGACAACGACGTTCATAAGTTTTTATGCAAGACAAAGTAGAAGCAATGATAATGAAGTTTCAACGATTGGCTCAGAAAATGGAACAAGATTCCCTCGACGTATTTTCACTCTTAGATGATTTTGTGGAAACCAATGAAATTGATAAAACAACAGCTGCAGCCAAACCAGATATCCTCAAAACTTTGACCTCCAGCCTAAAGTAATTTAAAATCATATATTTCTCTAAATTTTGTTCAAATATCTAAATAGGCCTAATGTAAATACTAAGTTCTTCAAAAAACTCAATTTCTCAAACACAACGATTTTTAAAACTAATAATTAATAGGGCAGTATATAAGCGTTTCCATGTTTCTTTTAGGAATTACTTCCCTAGAACTGAGGGCGAAATTCAACGTATCAAAAATCACTTTGAAGAACGTTGTCATCAAGCGAATAAAGAGTCGTTAGTTGAAATATCACGTAAATAGACTCTAAAATCGTTTTCTGAAACAGCACAATTGGTCTCTTTTTGGATGAGTACCATTACTTTTTGAAAAAATAAGTACAGGAATAGATTGAATGTAGACAGTGATCTGAGACTAAAATTAACTGTTTTAATCCAAGTATCGAGTCTCTCGTGGGGGACAAAAACTATCAAAAATTCCATTGAGTTATTTTTCACCCTGAGCACTAGATTTTCAGTTTTTACATATGATTCTGACAGCTAAGTGAATAGAATAAAACTCTTTCCTTGATTAAAAAAAACATTGATATTTTTCAGTCCTTCTTGTACAGTATCTTTTATTAATTAGGCCTACTGACATACGTTACAAAATAGTCTGCACAGCTAAAAAGACTGCGAACGGCTGCTGTATACTTTTCCAAGTCGAATGCAACAGGCGATAACGATATGGTTAACATTTTTTTATCTCTCAGACAGGTAGCTCTAAAGTAACATCTCAGTGTCCATTAAATAACCCGGTGACGTAAACAAAAATGACAATTACGTCCAGCATAACAAAGCACTAAATATACACAATGACCAGGGACGCCCACAGGGTTCCATGTCAGTAGGGGCAAAACATTTTCCTCATACATGCGGTTTATACATTTTGTGGCCATTGCTATCTGCTCATCATATTCTCCTATTACTTTCAGCAGTGCACCCTGAGTACCTGGTCATTGTTTTAAACGTAAACAAACTGACAATATTCTTATAGCAGTTTTCATATTCCTAGATTTTAAATTTTCCCATACTTTGCGCTGTTTTTTGTTGGCCCCGTAGTAAAGCCTTTTTCCTGAATTAACCGTCTTCCTGGCGTTAAAAATTTCATATCGATGACATTCCGCACATTTTGCGATTTTGAAAAGCTACGGCAAGCTTCAAGATTTCAGTTTCAAACACCGACAAATTTTTTCATTGTTGTAGTTTATTTTATAACTTACTAAATGATTCAATCATTTTTACGTCATTTTATCGAATTTTCGGGTCCTTTCTGTGACAACTTGCGGGGATTTTAGGTAACAAAAATCCGGGCCCTGCGCTTACAGGTCCTTTTTCATGTTCGTCGTAAATGAATTCTCATCAAGGGCAGCTGCCCCCACTGATCTTACCCTACGGGCGCCCCTGTTAATGATATAATAAACACGCAATATAGCTGACAGTTTCTCAGGAAATTGTAATTTCACATTTGGTGCTGCAGAATGTAAAAGACAAGAAATCAACATGCACTTCTTGCCAATATGATGAATCAGTAACGAGAAATGAAGAAAAATACGTGGTTGTTTTTTCACCCACTTTCTAGTCGAACGTAGTGACGTCTCGAAAAATCCATCAGAGTCAGTCGGCGAATAGCCCCTCTATTCCACGCGGAGGTTTCGCTAACAGAGCAAAAATGGCTGAGTTCGAGAGGTGATAGCGCAGTACTTCGCTTCCCTGCACTTCGGAATTTGTCGCGGGCTAGCGATACAAACAACGCTAGTGCGGAAAGGGAGCTGATTTACGAAACAGGCGAACGCGGCATTTAGTTCACACGGAGATACACGAGCCGACTGCGCACCGGACGGAAGGCAATAAATCACGAGAAGAGAGTTGCATATCCCCGTGTCACTTCCGCCGCCCGATATTCGCGCGGGAAAATTTCTCGCGGGCTCACGCGCCGGCCTGTCAAACGTCAACACGGAATCCCGCGCGATGTTACCTCGGTGGGAGTCGGCGGTAGACTGAACGCAGCCTCCTGCTACTACTGCGCGCCCAAGTCTAACCCCCACCACTGCTCCTCACCCCCACCAACGCGCCGCGCAGCTCGCCCGGGCGAGTCCCCGGGAAAATGCGCGGACGCGGGAAGCGAGCAGCCCGCCATCTCTGGGTCACCGCTCGAACTGCTAGCTAGCACTAGCGACGGCACTAGCGGAACGAGTCGGAACTACGTGCGCTGCTGCGAATGCGTCGCCCTGTTAAAAGCATTCGCTGCGCCCTTTGTTTGCTTTTCTCTTCACTTCCTAGCCTCGTCTTTTGCTTCCTTTTACGGACACGTCCCGCCGCATCCCCAAGGATATTCCCTTCCGTAATCACGTGCGCTTCTAAGCGCTCCTTTTAACTCCTGTTCCACGCCAATTTCGCTAGTGCGTACGGGCGGAAGCACTTTAGAAAAAGTTTTTAGAGCTGCGCGCGGCGACAATTGCGAAATAACGAAACCGACGCTCGGCTGCAGATCTTGGGATGAGGCTGCTGACGTCAGCATCACTTCTCCCGCAGGCGTTGTCACATTCCTCTTCTCATCTGCTTCTTCATTCACACGAACAATCCACTCTAAAGCCGTCGGCACACGGACCGTGCTGTCGAACGTTAACGTTGAGCGTGCCAAGTTCAACGTGCTGCTGAACGCTCAGGAACGATGCTACTTGTGCACACGGTACGTGGGACCCAACGTGGTATACGCCATCGCAACGCACTCCAGCGACAGTCGAGGGATGTTTCTAGTTCGTAAATCACACTGTTTACTCAACGGGCGCGCGTAAAATTCCCACGTCAGCTCTATTGAAACGCAGATTTCCTCTATCATCCACGAAAAGGAAAGTACCGTGTCCAATCAATAGGGACACAGGCTTATAAAAGTTCCATTAAAAACAGTGCGGTACAAATTTGGAATACTTCTCTGCATAAGATAAACATTATTTCATCATTCCCAAAAATGGTTTAAATGGCTCTGAGCACTATGGGACTCAACTTCTGAGGTCATTAGTCCCCTAGAACTTAGAACTAGTTAAACCTAACTAACCTAAGGACATCACAAACATCCATGCCCGAGGCAGGATTCGAACCTGCGACCGTAGCGGTCTTGCGGTTCCAGACTGCAGCGCCTTTAACCGCACGGCCACTTCAGCCGGCCATCATTCCCACATTTTAGTAAAACCCCGAGGTCAGTCTTACTTGATCACTGTTCCTACCCAGTATCAGAATCTCTGCAACATGTGAATTACGAAGCGTAAAAGAAAAAGGAGCAAAATATCTTTAGGCAAGTAGCGCAAGCTGTCCTGTAGATTAAGCCAAATCGAACAAAGTCACCCCTCAAAAAAGGTGAACTTATATTTACATAACATCAAATATTATAGCATATACTTATATTAAACTAATAATAAAGTATCAGAACCTAATAAAAACGCGGATGTTAGGAAAAAAAAATTTGGTTTTGTTAAGACGCGAACCACCGCCCCAAGAAGAACTCATTACTGGATAGATACCCTACTCATTACCCTATTTTTTCCGTTGTCGATCGTTGTGTTTGGTCGTTACAGACTTCACAAGACATTTGTTCAAGTTGATTGTAGTTCTTTTTATTACAGAAAGCACGCAGCCCTCTGATCGAACACGCTGAGCTACCGTGACGGCTACGCTAAACAATCAACATACTTTTAATACTTAATCATACTGTGTTACGGCTTGCTAAAAACCATTAATCGTAAATAATTATGTTACTAATTGAAATTTAATTATAAAAAATTGTACCACGAACAATGCAGTTTGGGTGGATCTTCAGTGTGTCACTGCCTTCGAATAACCTACTCTCATAATACAATAATTCTTTTGCCACTAATACGATGTACGTCATTATTTTATTAGAACGAATCACACAACTAACAACGGGTTTTCCAGTGATTCTCAATTTGCTGGTGCTCAGAAACGGCATATACAGGGTGTTACAAAAAGGTACGGCCAAACTTTCAGGAAACATTCCTCACACACAAATAAAGAAAAGATGTCATGTGGACACGTGTCCGGAAACGCTTAATTTCCATGTTGGAGCTCATTTTAGTTTCGTCAGTATGTGCTGTACTTCCTCGATTCACCGCCAGTTGAGGGCTGACGAGAATCCGGACGCAATTGTGCAATCACGTCATCGACACAGATTTTCTGTGAACGTTTGGGCAGGCATTGTTGGTGATGTCTCGATTGGGCTCCATGTTCTTCCACCTACGCTCAATGGAGCACGTTATCACGATTTCATACGGGATACTCTACCTGTGCTGCTAGAACACGTGCCTTTACAAGTACGACACAACATGTGGTTCATGCACGATGGAGCTCCTGCACATTTCAGTCGAAGTGTTCGTACGCTTCTCAACAACAGATTCGGTGACCGACGGATTGGTAGAGGCGGACCAATTCCGTGGCCTCCACGCTCTCCTAACCTCAACCCTCTTGACTTTTATTTATGGGGACATTTGAAAGCTCTCGTCTACGCAACCCCGGTACCAAATGCAGAGACCCTTCGTGCTAGTATTGTGGACGGCTGTGATACAATACGCCATTCTCCAGGGCTGCGTCAGCGCATCAGGGATTCCGTGCGACGGAGGGTGGATGCACGTATCCTCGCTGACGGAGGACGTTTTGAACATTTCCTGTAACAAAGTGTTTGAAGTCACGCTGGTACGTTCTGTTGCTGTATGTTTCCATTCCATGATTAATGTGATTTGAAGAGAAGTAATAAAATGAGCTCTAACATGGAAGGTAAGCGTTTCTGGACACATGTCCACATAACATATTTTCTTTCTTTGTGTTTGAGAAATGTTCCCTGAAAGTTTGCCGTACCTTTTTGTAACACCCTGTATACATACAGGCTTGAAATGAATGCCAATATGGCACCTCACAACTCTGTACTGAAGGGAGACGGCATGTGTGTGACGTAGGTGGCGTTGTGCCCTCTCATTGGTCGACGCTCAGACGCACGCTCAGAGTATGTGACATGCCAGATATTGCTCTGCACGTTTGGAAAGACTCCCGAACGTGCTATTCCACGCTACGACGTCAGAAACTCGGCACGCTCAACGCTCGGATGCACGGACCGTGTTCCGACGGCTTAAGGTGCCAAGCGGAGGGTACTTTCTACTATCAGCAGCACCTTTTCGACGAGTTGATAGATATAAATAGGTATAGCGAACGAGAATCTGCTCTTGTCTTCAAGCTGGGCCAGCGTCAGCAAACAGCATTCTGTTGTGTTGTGTTCGCACTCCCTTGACGTGTTCCGCTGGCTGTCGGTCGTTCAGGTAACAGTCAAAGTAGTGATGGGGAGCTCGTGAATGAGTCGTTCAAATGAACGCTTCACTCCTGTGAAGTGTGAACTAACCACTCAATTTCAATGAACTGGTACTTCAAACTCTTCACAGATGGCACACTCCACACTTTTTTCTAGTTCACTCACTCTCTTCCCCTCTCCCTCACCCACATCCTCCCTTCACTTCAGTCCTCCCTGTGCTGCCTGTCGACGAATCGCGCGGTGTTTGTGGGGAACGATAGGTTTAGGAGGGGCGGGGGATTGAGGGGCGAGGAGTAGACAGCGTCAGCTGCTACCTGCAGTGCTGACATCATTACCCGTGACTATTTGTGCAGTTAAACGTCTACGGGTAACCTACCGTTGGCAGCGCTTGAAGACAAATGAATATTAAAGATGGAAACGAAGAGGCTATCTGTGTGAGCACGCACAGCCAACATGAAAATAAAAGGTTTGTTAATAACACTGAAAGAGGGATTTTACCTGAAATCGTACCAATGACTACAGGTGACAGTTTACGTTTTGAATCTAGTGGGTTATTAATGTCGACAAAAATAAAATCTACAGGAAAACTTCTGAATAATTACTTAACGTAGGTATATAGACTTTGTGACAGTGTTAAACATACTCATTCTATTTTGGATTAAATTTTAAAAGGAACATAAAATTGGACTGCATTTCGTTGGTAGCGCTATTTTTCAGTCCATGAATACAACAAATAATGTTTCATTTGGCAGATAAAGACTTTTTTGGGCGCTTCACGAGAAAATGTCGAGCAAGATTAAATGTAGTACCTTCTTTATACGTGACTGCCTTCTCTGTTTATCTTTCCTTTGTCCCCTTCGGCCATGCTCTATTTAAGATAACTCAGACGCTGTAAGAGCGTAAAACGTTGCGTGCACGTTACTCCATAGTTCCGCCATCTGTTGGTAAAATTGTGAAGTATTACGAAGCTTTATTGTACGAGCGAGGCGAAGCGAGCGTAGCAGCGGCTGAGCGGCGAACTGGGCAACTTCGCTAGGCTTCCGTACTTCACGAATGAACTACTTCATTTGAACGCTTCACGGCAAAGAGTGAAATGAATGAAGTAGTTCACGGGAATGAACGAGTTCGACCCACCTCTAAGTCAAAGGAAGTTCGCGTCGTTGCGTCATCGGTGCTAACACTACAAAAAGCGTTCGCCCACTGTCTTATACAGGGTGGTCCATTGATCGTGACCGGGCCAAATATTTCACGAAATAAGCGTCAAACGAAAAAACTACAAAGATCGAAACTTGTCTGGCTTGAAGGGGGAAACCAGATGGCGCTATGGTTGGCCCGCTAGATGGCGCTGCCATAAGTCAAACGGATATCAACTGCGTTTTTTTTTTAAATAGGAACCCCCGTGTTTTATTAAGAATTCGTGTAGTACTTAAAGAAATATGAATGTTTTAGTTAGACTGATTTTTTCGCTTCGGGACAGGTGGCGCTGTAATGGTCACCAACGCTCTCGTGGGCGGTTTGCGGGTTCAAATCACCTCGGGGTCTGACCGTGTGGTGCATTTGACCTGCGGTCATCGCACGGTGGTGCTCGCAGCAGTCCACATACGCAGAGGTGTGTTGGTGCACGTCAGAGTACGGTGCAGTGAGTAAGTGTGCAGACGTGTGCAGACGTGTTTAGACGTTCCGATGGTGACTGTGTGT
Source organism: Schistocerca cancellata (assembly GCF_023864275.1). NCBI lineage: Eukaryota > Metazoa > Arthropoda > Insecta > Orthoptera > Acrididae > Schistocerca > Schistocerca cancellata. The sequence goes on along the minus strand of NW_026047149.1, from coordinate 4,203,068 downwards.
TGAAAATGGCTCAAAGAACACATATTGATGACGTTATGAGGGGTAGAATACTAGGGCGACTGCAGGCTGGTCAAACACAGCAGGTCATAGCATGGGCCTTCCGTGTGCCACAAGGTGTGACCTCAAGATTATGGCAACGATTCCAGCAGACAGGAAACGTGTCCAGGCGCTACAGTACGGGACGTCCACAGTGTACAACACCACAAGAAGACCGATATCTCACCATCAGTGCCCACAGATGGCAATGGAGTACTGCAGGTAGCCTCGCTCGGGACCTTACTGCAGCCACTGGAACAGTTGTCTCCAGACACACAGTCTACAGACGACTGAACAGACACGGGTTATTCGCCCGGAGACCTGCAAGGTGCATTCCACTGACCTCTGGTCCAGGAGAGACCGTAAAGCCTGGTGTCAATAGCACAGTACATGGTCATTGGAACAGTGGTCCCAGGTTATGTTCACGGACGAGTCCAGGTACATCTGAACAGTGACTCTCGCTAGGTTTTCATCTGGTGTGAACCAGGAACCAGATACCCACCCTTAATGTCCTTGAAAGGGACCTGTATGGAGGTCGTGGTTTGATGGTGTGGGGTGGGATTATGACTAGTGCACGTACACCCCTGCATGTCTTTGACAGAGGAACTGTAACAGGTCAGGTGTATCGGGGCGTCATTTTGCACCAGTATGTCCGCCTTTTCAGGGGTGCAGTGGGTCCCACCTTCCTCCTGACGGATGATAACGCACGGCCCCACCGAGCTGCCATCGTGGAGGAGTACCTCGAAACAGAAGGTATCAGGCGAATGGAGTGACCTGCCTGTTCTCCAGACCTAAACCCCTTCGAGCACGTCTGGGATGCTCTCGGTCGACGTATCGCTGCGCGTCTTCAAACCCCTACGACACTTCAGGAGCTCCGACAGGCACTGGTGCGAGAATGGGAGGCTGTACCCCAGCAGCTGCTCGACCACCTGATCCAGAGTATGGCAACCCGTTGTGCGGCCTGTGTACGTGTGCACGGTGATCATATCCCATACTGGTGTCGGGGTACATGCGCAGGAAACAGTGGCGTTTCGTAAGACGCGTGTGTTTCAGGAAGGTTTTCTGAACTTATCACCAATACCGTGGACTTACAGATCTGTCTCGTGTGTGTTCCCTATGTGCCTATGCTATTAGCGCCAGTTTTGTGTAGTGCCGCGTGGTGTGGCACCACATTCTGCAGTTATCCTTAATTTATGGGCATGAGTGTATTTCCGAAACAGAATATCCCATGTGTCTAGCTCCAACTACCATTCCGCGTTCAAGGTCTGTTAATTCCTGACATGTGACCATAATCACACCGGGAATCTCTTCAGCAGAGTACAAATGACAGCTACACAATGCACTGCCCTTTTATAGCTTTCGAACGCGATACTACAGCCATCTGTATATGTGCATGTCGCTATTCCGCGACTTCTCTCGCCTCTCTGTATACCGGATCTTGTCAGATGGCCTATGTGACAGATCGTACGTATATTTCACATTTCAGTAAGCATATTTTACTGACATTTTCCTCCTTACGAGTACGTTAATACAATCTTTGACGTGGTTCGCATATCTTACTGGTTCAACGTTTAACGTAAGACTGTGCCCATCAATGAATAGATTATGATAGCGCCATAAACTTTTAAACTGGGTCAGTAATTATATGAGATGTTATAAATGACATATTTGTTGCCCCCGGAAGCCATTAGACACGCATTATGCAGCTGGTATAAAGAGCCATGAATAGCATTACTCGTTTGTAATACAGATTCCGCACAGCAATTATCATCGCCAAAAGACAATAACGTATCGTCCAGAGTTACTAAGCACAGCCTTCTGAAACACCTTCACGAAAGAAAACGAAGTAAATATTTCAGAATTCGAATCGAGAACAGCTGCCAACATGAGTAACGTAGAAGTAAATATCCTCGGAGTAGTGAAGCAACTTAAATCACTTAATAAAAGCAAGTCTTCCTTTCGGAGTATGCTGATGCATTACAGCCATACTTAACAATCATATCTACATCTACATCTACATCCATACTCCGCAAGCCACCTGACGGTGTGTGGCGGAGGGTACCTTCAGTACCTCTATCGGTTCTCCCTTCTATTCCAGTCTCGTATTGTTCGTGGAAAGAAGGATTGTCGGTATGCTTCTGTGTGGGCTCTAATCTCTCTGATTTTATCCTCACGGTCTCTTCGCGAGATATACGGAGGAGGGAGCAATATACTGCTCGACTCTTCGGTGAAGGTATGTTCTCGAAACTTTGACAAAAGCCCGTACCGAGCTACTGAGCGTCTCTCCTGCAGAGCCTTCGACTGGAGTTTATCTATCATCTCCGTAACACTTTCACGATTACTAAATGATCCTGTAACGAAGCGCGCTGCTCTCCGTTGCATCTTATCTATATATTCTATCAACCATATCTGGTACGGATCCCACACTGGTGAGCAGTATTCAAGCAGTGGCCGAACAAGCGTACTGTAACCTACTTCCTTTGTTTTAGGATTGCGTTTCCTTAGGATTCTTCCAATGAATCTCAGTCAGGCATCTACTTTACCGACGATCAACATTATATGATCATTCCATTTTAAATCACTCCTAATGCGTTCTCCCAGATAATTTATGGTATTAACTGCTTCCTGTTGCTGACCTGCTATTTTGTAGCTAAATGATAAAGGATCTATTTTTCTGTGTATTCGCAGCACATTACACTTGTCTACATTGAGATTCAACTGCCATTCCCTGCACCATGCGTCAATTCGCTGCAGATCCTCCTGCCTTTCAGTACACAACCGTTCGCTCGACGAAAGAGCCAGCCGGAGTGACCGAGCGGTTCTAGGTGCTACAGTCTGGAACCGCACGACCGCTACGGTCGCAGGTTCGAATCCTGCCTCGGGCATGGATGTGTGTTATGTCCTTAGGTTAGTTAGGTTTAAGTAGCTCGAAGTTCTAGGGGACTGGTGACCTCAGAAGTTAAGTCCCATAGTGCTCAGAGCCATTTGAACCATTTTTCGACGAAAGATCCGTACCCAAAGACTGGAAAGTTGCACAGGTCATGCCAATATTCAAGAAAGGTAGTAGGAGTAATCCACTAAATTACAGGCCCATATCGTTAAAGTCTATATGCAGCAGGATTTTAGAACATATATTGCTTTCGAACATTATGAATTACCTCGAAGAAAAAGGTCTGTTGACACACAGCCAACATGATTTTAGAATACATCGTTCCTGTGAAACACAACTAGCTCTTTATTCGCATGCTATTGACAAGGGATTTCAGATCGATTTCGTATTTCTGGATATCCGGAAGGCTTTTCACACTGTACCACACAAGCGGCTCGTAGCGACATTGCGTGCTTATGGAATATCGTCTCAGTTATATGACTGGAATTGTAATTTCCTGTCAGAGAGGTCACAGTTCGTAGTATTTGACGGAAAGTCATCGAGTAAAACGGAAGTGATTTCTGGCGTTCCCCAAGGTAGTGTTATAGGCCCTTTGTTGTTCCTTATCTATATAAACGATTTGGAAGACAATCTGAGCAGCCGTCTTCGGCTGTTTGCAGACGACGCTGTCGTTTATCGGCTAATAAAGTGATTAGAAGATCAAAACAAACTGCAAAACGATTTAGAAGAAATATCGGAATGGTGCGAAAAGTGGCAGTTGACCCTAAATAACGATAAGTGTGAGGTCATCCACATGAGTGCTAAAAGGAACTCGTTAAACTTCGGTTACGCGATAAATCAGTCTAATCTAAATGCCGTAAATTCAACTAAATACCTAGGTACTACAATTACCAACAACTTAAATTGGAAGGAACACATAGGAAATGTTGCGGGGAAGGCTAACCAAAGACTGCGTTTTATTGACAGGACACTTAGAAAATGTAACAGACCTACTAAGGAGACTGCCTAGACTACGCTTGTCCGTCCTCTTCTAGAATACTGCTGCGCGGTGTGGGATCCTTACCAGATAGGACTGACGGAGTACATCGAAAATGTTCAAAGAAGGGCAGCACGTTTTGTATTATCGCGAAATATGGGAGAGAGTGTCACAGAAATGACACAGGATTTGGGCTGGAAATCATTAAAAGAAAGGTGTTTTTCATTGAACGGAATCTTCTCACGAAATTGCAATCACCAACTTTCTCGTCCGAATGCGAAAATATTCTGTTGACACCGACCTACATAGGAACTATCACCACTATAAAATAAGGGAAATAAGAGCTCCTACGGAAAGATATACGAGATTGGAATAATAGAGAACTGCAGGCACTTAAATGTGATTTGCACAGTATCCATTTAGATGTCCATAGTCTTACGCTCGGTGTCTCAAATTCTCTTCTGATCCCACCAGTGCGGTACATCTGTCTGTGTGCTTTTTTTTTTTGTTTTTTTTTTCATAGGGGGGGGGGGGAGGTCTGAAGGGGCGAGAGATTTGTAGAGGAGGGGGGAAGGTGGAGGCACTTAAATGTGATTTGCACAGTATCCATTTAGATGTCCATAGTCTTACGCTCGGTGTCTCAAATTCTCTTCTGATCCCACCAGTGCGGTACATCTGTCTGTGTGCTTTTTTTTTTTTTTGTTTTTTTTTCATGGGGGGGGGGAGGTCTGAAGGGGGCGAGAGATTTGTAGAGGAGGGGGGAAGGTGGAGGCACTTAAATGTGATTTGCACAGTATCCATTTAGATGTCCATAGTCTCACGCTCGGTGTCTCAAATTCTCTTCTGATCCCACCAGTGCGGTACATCTGTCTGTGTGCTTTTTTTTTTTGTTTTTTTTTCATAGGGGGGGGGGGGAGGTCTGAAGGGGCGAGAGATTTGTAGAGGAGGGGGGAAGGTGGAGGCACTTAAATGTGATTTGCATAGTATCCATTTAGATGTCCATAGTCTTACGCTCGGTGTCTCAAATTCTCTTCTGATCCCACCAGTGCGGTACATCTGTCTGTGTGCTTTTTTTTTTGTTTTTTTTTTCATAGGGGGGGGGGGAGGTCTGAAGGGGCGAGAGATTTGTAGAGGAGGGGGGAAGGTGGAGGCACTTAAATGTGATTTGCACAGTATCCATTTAGATGTCCATAGTCTTACGCTCGGTGTCTCAAATTCTCTTCTGATCCCACCAGTGCGGTACATCTGTCTGTGTGCTTTTTTTTTTTTTTGTTTTTTTTTCATGGGGGGGGGGAGGTCTGAAGGGGGCGAGAGATTTGTAGAGGAGGGGGGAAGGTGGAGGCACTTAAATGTGATTTGCACAGTATCCATTTAGATGTCCATAGTCTCACGCTCGGTGTCTCAAATTCTCTTCTGATCCCACCAGTGCGGTACATCTGTCTGTGTGCTTTTTTTTTTTTTTGTTTTTTTTCATGGGGGGGGGGAGGTCTGAAGGGGGCGAGAGATTTGTAGAGGAGGGGGGAAGGTGGAGGCACTTAAATGTGATTTGCACAGTATCCATTTAGATGTCCATAGTCTTACGCTCGGTGTCTCAAATTCTCTTCTGATCCCACCAGTGCGGTACATCTGTCTGTGTGCTTTTTTTTTTGTTTTTTTTTTCATAGGGGGGGGGGAGGTCTGAAGGGGCGAGAGATTTGTAGAGGAGGGGGGAAGGTGGAGGCACTTAAATGTGATTTGCATAGTATCCATTTAGATGTCCATAGTCTTACGCTCGGTGTCTCAAATTCTCTTCTGATCCCACCAGTGCGGTACATCTGTCTGTGTGCTTTTTTTTTTTGTTTTTTTTTTTCATAGGGGGGGGGGAGGTCTGAAGGGGCGAGAGATTTGTAGAGGAGGGGGGAAGGTGGAGGCACTTAAATGTGATTTGCACAGTATCCATTTAGATGTCCATAGTCTTACGCTCGGTGTCTCAAATTCTCTTCTGATCCCACCAGTGCGGTACATCTGTCTGTGTGCTTTTTTTTTTTTTTGTTTTTTTTCATGGGGGGGGGGAGGTCTGAAGGGGGCGAGAGATTTGTAGAGGAGGGGGGAAGGTGGAGGCACTTAAATGTGATTTGCACAGTATCCATTTAGATGTCCATAGTCTCACGCTCGGTGTCTCAAATTCTCTTCTGATCCCACCAGTGCGGTACATCTGTCTGTGTGCTTTTTTTTTTTGTTTTTTTTTCATAGGGGGGGGGGGGGAGGTCTGAAGGGGCGAGAGATTTGTAGAGGAGGGGGGAAGGTGGAGGCACTTAAATGTGATTTGCATAGTATCCATTTAGATGTCCATAGTCTTACGCTCGGTGTCTCAAATTCTCTTCTGATCCCACCAGTGCGGTACATCTGTCTGTGTGCTTTTTTTTTTGTTTTTTTTTTTCATGGGGTGGGGGAGGTCTGAAGGGGCGAGAGATTTGTAGAGGAGGGGGGAAGGTGGAGTTCACTTAAATGTGATTTGCACAGTATCCATTTAGATGTCCATAGTCTTACGCTCGGTGTCTCAAATTCTCTTCTGATCCCATCAGTGCGGTACATCTGTCTGTGTGCTTTTTTTTTTTGTTTTTTTTTTTCATGGGGGGGGGGAGGTCTGAAGGGGCGAGAGATTTGTAGAGGAGGGGGGAAGGTGGAGGCACTTAAATGTGATTTGCATAGTATCCATTTAGATGTCCATAGTCTTACGCTCGGTGTCTCAAATTCTCTTCTGATCCCACCAGTGCGGTACATCTGTCTGTGTGCTTTTTTTTTTTGTTTTTTTTTCATAGGGGGGGGGGGGAGGTCTGAAGGGGCGAGAGATTTGTAGAGGAGGGGGGAAGGTGGAGTTCACTTAAATGTGATTTGCACAGTATCCATTTAGATGTCCATAGTCTTACGCTCGGTGTCTCAAATTCTCTTCTGATCCCACCAGTGCGGTACATCTGTCTGTGTGCTTTTTTTTTTTTTTTTTTCATAGGGGGGGGGGGGGGGGAGGTCTGAAGGAGCGAGAGATTTGTAGAGGAGGGGGGAAGGTGGAGGCACTTAAATGTGATTTGCATAGTATCCATTTAGATGTCCATAGTCTTACGCTCGGTGTCTCAAATTCTCTTCTGATCCCACCAGTGCGGTACATCTGTCTGTGTGCTTTTTTTTTTGTTTTTTTTTTTCATGGGGTGGGGGAGGTCTGAAGGGGCGAGAGATTTGTAGAGGAGGGGGGAAGGTGGAGTTCACTTAAATGTGATTTGCACAGTATCCATTTAGATGTCCATAGTCTTACGCTCGGTGTCTCAAATTCTCTTCTGATCCCATCAGTGCGGTACATCTGTCTGTGTGCTTTTTTTTTTTGTTTTTTTTTTTCATGGGGGGGGGGAGGTCTGAAGGGGCGAGAGATTTGTAGAGGAGGGGGGAAGGTGGAGGCACTTAAATGTGATTTGCATAGTATCCATTTAGATGTCCATAGTCTTACGCTCGGTGTCTCAAATTCTCTTCTGATCCCACCAGTGCGGTACATCTGTCTGTGTGCTTTTTTTTTTGTTTTTTTTTCATAGGGGGGGGGGGAGGTCTGAAGGGGCGAGAGATTTGTAGAGGAGGGGGGAAGGTGGAGTTCACTTAAATGTGATTTGCACAGTATCCATTTAGATGTCCATAGTCTTACGCTCGGTGTCTCAAATTCTCTTCTGATCCCACCAGTGCGGTACATCTGTCTGTGTGCTTTTTTTTTTTTTTTTTTCATAGGAGGGGGGGGAGGTCTGAAGGAGCGAGAGATTTGTAGAGGAGGGGGGAAGGGGGTGCCGACGAAAGGACAGAAGAAATCAGAGATATGCGGTCAGACAAGTCAAAAATTAGATTTTCTGCCTGCAGCGTCACCAAGTTACTGCTGACACAACACGTTCTTCCGTCTGCATTCTGCGATCTTAGCTCAGGATTACCCTTACTGTGCTCTGTAAAAGTAAGTAGCATTCTGTATTTGTTTTGTACATAGAGTGAAAAGTCTGCTGAAAGAAATGTAGCGTATTTCTTTTGCATGTCGGTATTCCGGTTGCCGATCTTGCGGGCACTGCAGAAGATGAGGCGCTCTTCGAGGTCTAAATCGCTTGTCTGTTCCCGTCCTCTGAGTGCCCTTCACTCTGTACAACGCCGATAAAGCAGCCCACAATATCCAGGGCACCCTCCTCCAAAAGCAGATTTCTCATCTACCGGGTGACTATAATTAGGCTCAGCACCCAATCTAGCCAAGTATTTAGCATCTGTTCTTGGCCCTCACGTCGGTAAATGCGAACATCACATTCCCAATTCTATGGTGTTTATTCAGAGATTGAAGTCCTTGTCTCTTAGTCCCTGCGATTTGCTTGTGAGCTTTGATGTCGTGTCGCTTTTTACCCGGGTTCCTCTGGAAGAATCCTTGCAATTAATTGGTGAGAAACTGGATGAGGAAACAACCAGGCTTTGTCGCCACGTGCTGACGTCGACGTAGTTTTTATTCAATGACAAATATTTCGATCAGACTGACGGAGTGGCTACGGGGAGCCCATTGTCCGCATTAGTCGCCAACCTTTTTATGGAAGATTTGGAGGACATGGCGCTGAAGATGGTGTCCTTAAAACCAACTTGTTTCTGGAGGTACGTTGACGACATGTTTATGGTGTGCCCTCATGGGAGAGAAGCTCTTGACCGCCTCCTAGATCATTTTAATTCCCTGCATTCTAGCATCAAGTTTACCATGAAGGTGGAAAGTGATGGGAAGCTTCCGTTTCTGGATGTTCTGGTGTACAGAAAGGATTATGGGACACTGGGACACAGTGTTTATCGAAAGCCTACGCACACGGACCGTTACCTGCATGCTTCTAGCTATCATCCATCGTTCCAGCGTCCGGGGGTCCTGCGGATGTTGGCGAGAAGAGCTTATGCCATTTCAGATGGAGAAAGCTTGACACAAGAATTGGACCACGTTAAGATTGTGTTCAAGCAGAATGACTATACAGATAAACAGATCCGTCGTGCCTTCCAGTTTGGACCATCGCCTGAACCACCAGAAGATACCTGCAAATCGGTGGCTTTTCTGCCTTTTGCTGGGAGCATTTCCTCGAAGATAGGAAGAATTCTAAAAAGATATCATATCAAAAGTATTTTTCGTCCGCCAGCCAAGATTAGAGCGCTTCTTGGCTCTGTTAAGGATGACTTGGGTTTGAGGAAGCCCGGTGTGTACAAGATCCCTTGCCACTGTGGGAAGGCTTATATTGGGCAGACAATCCGGACCATTCAGGACCGATGTGTTGAGCATCAGCGGCACACACGGCTGCTTCAACCTGAGAAATCCGCAGTGGCGGAGCACTGTCTCACCGAGGGACACAGAATGCTCTATGACAAGAAACAAATGGTGGCCCCTGCATGTCGCTGTTGGGACTGTGTTTTAAAAGAATCCATAGAGATTCGTTTATCTGACAATCTTATTAATAGAGACAAGGGTTATCTTTTAAGTAAGACTTGGGACCCAGTGTTATCTGACATTAAAAAACAACGGTCTGTGTTTCAATCGTCGGAATAAAAAAATTTTTTTCTTTTATTTTTGACAGCGATATCTCGATTTCGCCTCTTTCCACCACTGGCGGCGCGGTATGTCTACTGCGCTAGAGTGCAGTCACGGCACCTTCTCGCGCACGCGTTGTGGGTCTTCTGCGGCCTATATAGGGGCTGCCGCTTGCGCTGGGAAGTCAGTTCCGGCGAGATCGTGCACCAGCGCTCTCACCTGAAGATGGCGGCCAGTTGGACCGCGGAAATATTGTGTCATGAAGACGTTGTGATCCGGCTGCATACCCGAGAAGAATACAAGGTGATTCAAAAAGAATACCACAACTTTAGGAGTTTAAAACTCTGCAATGACAAAAGGCAGAGCTAAGCACTATCTGTCGGCGAATTAAGGGAGCTATAAAGTTTCATTTAGTTGTACATTTGTTCGCTTGAGGCGCTGTTGACTAGGCGTCAGCGTCAGTTGATGCTAAGATGGCGACCGCTCAACAGAAAGCTTTTTGTGTTTTTGAGTACGGCAGAAGTGAATCGACGACAGTTGTTCAGCGTGCATTTTGAACGAAGTATGGTGTTAAACCTCCTGATAGGTGGTGTATTAAACGTTGGTATAAACAGTTTACAGAGAATGGGTGTTTGTGCAAAGGGAAAAGTTCTGGACGGCCGAGAACGAGTGATGAAAATGTAGCACGCATCCAGCAAGCATTTGTTCGCAGCCCAGGAAAATCGACTCGCAGAGCTAGCAGAGAGCTGCAAATTCCACAATCAACTGTATGGAGAGTCCTACGAAAAAGTTAGTTATGAAACCTGAACGTCAACTACCCGAGGCGATGGATCGGCCGCCAGGCAGCCCGTGACAGAGCACTTCATCACTGGCCTCCAAGAAGCCCTGATCTTACCCCCTGCGATTTTTTCTTATGGGGGTCTGTTAAGGATATGGTGTTTCGGCCACCTCTCCCAACCACCATTGATGGTTTGAAACGAGAAATAACAGCAGCTATCCAATCTGTTACGCCTGATATGCTACAGAGAGTGTGGAACGAGTTGGAGTATCGGGTTGATATTGCTCTAGTGTCTGGAGGGGGCCATATTGAAACACTTTTAATGTTCTGCTGCGATGTACTGTACCATTACATACCGGTAACATTTCTTACAAAACGGGCTCAATGTGGGTACATCAGTGCCCACAGGAGTCAGAAAGCGCAGGATTGCATTCTGCACGGGAGCACCAAGGATGGCCGTAGGTGTGGTGGCTACCTCTCCCGATATGCTGCGCTTCAGATCAGCACATGTGTGAATGTTCCCCCGGTAAACCCTGTCCTTCACGTAGCCCCACAACCAGTAATCACGGGGAATTGAGTTCAGGTCATCGTGCTGGCCGAGCAGCTGGAAAAGGTGGGCTGATAATTCGATCGCTTCCAAGTGTGTTTCCGACAAACAGGTGGACTTCACGAGCGATCTGCGGTGGGGCCCCATCTTGCACAAGAACTGTTGAGTTCAGCGGGTCTCTCTCCTGTAGGGTGGGTATGACGTGCTGGTGAATCATATCGCGGTAACGCTGCGTGTCTTTGATCCTTGAGGGCCAACCTGTTCAAAAAGTGTTGTGACTTGGCAAGACAGCCAAGCCACTATGAGGAAGCCGAAAGGCTCGCGTTTAAGCTCAAGCAGGATGGCGTGAGGTCTGGAGCATTTAAGGAAGTTAGACTTTAGCAAGAAAGGTCGTAGCTGTTCGAATACTTAACTTTAATCCATAATCGTTTAACATCGGTCTGACGGTACATGCATCACGAGATAAATAGCAAATGATAATGGCGCCTGGCTAGGTCGTAGCAAATGACGTAGCTGAAGGCTATGCTAACTATCGTCTCTGCATACCCGAGAAGAATATTATCAATTATTACGCCGGGAAAGCCTTCGTAGTCACATCGGAAACTAATTGCTAGGTGGGCCATAGACACGGGTTCACAGGTAGATGCCGTGTTTCTTGACTTCCGCAAGGCGTTCGATACAGTTCCCCACAGTCGTTTATTGAACAAAGTAAGAGCATATGGACTATCAGACCAATTGTGTGATTGGATTGAGGAGTTCCTAGATAGCAGGACGCAGCATGTCATTCTCAATGGAGAGAAGTCTTCCGAAGTAAGAGTGATTCCAGGTGTGCCGCAGGGGAGTGTCATAGGACCGTTGCTATTCACAATATACATAAATGACCTTGTAGATGACATCGGAAGTTCACTGAGGCTTTTTGCGGATGATGCTGTGGTGTATCGAGAGGGTGTAACAATGGAAAATTGTACTCAAATGCAGGAGGATCTGCAGCGAATTGACGCATGGTGCAGGGAATGGCAATTGAATCTCAATGTAGACAAGTGTAATGTGCTGCGAATACACAGGAAGATAGATCCTTTATCATTTAGCTACAAAATAGCAGGTCAGCAACTGGAAGCAGTTAATACCATAAATTATCTGGGAGTACGCATTAGGAATGATTTAAAATGGAATGATCATATAATGTTGATCGTCGGTAAAGCAGATGCCAGACTGAGATTCATTGGAAGAATCCTAAGTAAATGCAATCCGAAAGCAAAGGAAGTAGGTTACAGTACGCTTGTTCGCCCACTGCTTGAATACTGCTCAGCAGTGTGGGATCCGTACCAGATAGGGTTGATAGAAGAGATAGAGAAGATCCAACGGAGAACAGCGCGCTTCGTTACAGGATCATTTAGTAATCGCGAAAGCGTTACGGAGATGATAGATAAACTCCAGTGGAAGACTCTGCAGGAGAGACGCTCAGTAGCTCGGTACGGGCTTTTGTCAAAGTTTCGAGAACATACCTTCACCGAAGAGTCAAGCAGTATATTGCTCCCTCCTACGTATATCTCGCGAAGAGACCGTGAGGATAAAATCAGAGAGATTAAAGCCCACACAGAGGCATACCGACAATCCTCCTTTCCACGAGCAATACGAGACTGGAATAGAAGGGAGAACCGATAGAGGTACTCAAGGTACCCTCCGCCACACACCGTCAGGTGGCTTGCGGAGTATGGATGTAGATGCAGATGTAGAAATGAGAGCGTAATTTGTCGGTGAACCATCGCTAGCAAAGTCGGCTGTACAACTGGGGCGAGTGCTAGGAAGTGTCTCTCTAGACCTGCCGTGTGGCGGCGCTCGGTCTGCAATCACTGACAGTGGCGACACGCGGGTCCGACGTATACTAACGGTCCGCGGCCGATTTAAAGGCTACCACCTAGCAAGTGTGGGTGTTTGGCGGTGACACCGCAAAAAGGAAACGGGCCAGTGATGAACATAGCCGTGAAGCTACACTGTACAGAGACACGTTCACCATACAGACGAACTTCATTCACAGTGATTGGAGGTACGGTTGTAACACCATAGCTCTAATACTCTACTGATTTATTTTGCCTTTTGTTTTATTTAATGTTACATCGTTGAGCTTCTGTAAATGTCATCTTCAACTTTTTTAGTCCTGTCTTTCTCAGTTGCATGTAATATTACGGTATATTGATAATTTTTACTTATGGACCGTCTGACAGCAAACCACACACACACACACACACACACACACAAAAGAATTATATCACACCAAAACACACACACACACACACACACACACACACACACACACACAAATGCATACACGAACAGAGAACCGACTCGTGGAGATAACATCTTGGACCTACTGATAACAAACAGACCCGAACTTTTCGACTCTGTAAGTGCAGAACAGGGAATCAGTGATCATAAGGCCGTTGCAGCATCCCTGAATATGGAAGTTAATAGGAATATAAAAAAAGGGAGGAAGGTTTATCTGTTTAGCAAGAGTAATAGAAGGCAGATTTCAGACTACCTAACAGATCAAAACGAAAATTTCTGTTCCGACACTGACAATGTTGAGTGTTTATGGAAAAAGTTCAAGGCAATCGTAAAATGCGTTTGAGACAGGTACGTGCTGAGTAAAACTGTGAGGGACGGGAAAAACCCACCGTGGTACAACAACAAAGTTAGGAAACTACCGCGAAAGCAAAGAGAGCTTCACTCCAAGTTTAAACGCAGCCAAAACCTCTCAGACAAACAGAAGCTAAACGATGTCAAAGTTAGCGTAAGGAGGGCTATGCGTGAAGCGTTCAGTGAATTCGAAAGTAAAATTCTATGTACCGACCTGACAGAAAATCCTAGGAAGTTCTGGTCTTACGTTAAATCAGTAAGTGGCTCGAAACAGCATATCCAGACACTCCGGGATGATGATCGCATTGAAACAGAGGATGACACGAGTAAAGCTGAAATACTAAACACCTTTTTCCAAAGCTGTTTCACAGAGGAAGACCGCACTGCAGTTCCTTCTCTAAATCCTCGCACAAACGAAAAAATGGCTGACATCGAAATAAGTGTCCAAGGAATAGAAAAGCAACTGTAATCACTCAATAGAGGAAAGCCCACTGGACCTGACGGGATACCAATTCGATTCTACACAGAGTACGCGAAGAACTTGCCCCCCTTCTAACAGCCGTGTACCGCAAGTCTCTAGAGGAACGGAGGGTTCCAAATGATTGGAAAAGAGCACAGGTAGTCCCAGTCTTCAAGAAGGGTCGTCGAGCAGATGCGCAAAACTATAGACCTATATCTCTGACGTCGATCTGTTGTAGAATTTTAGAACATGTTTTTTGCTCGAGTATCATGACGTTTTTGGAAACCCAGAATCTACTATGTAGGAATCAACATGGATTCCGGAAACAGCGATCGTGTGAGACCCAACTCGCTTTATTTGTTCATGAGACCCAGAAAATATTAGATACAGGCTCCCAGGTAGATGCTATTTTTCTTGACTTCCGGAAGGCGTTCGATACAGTTCCGCACTGTCGCCTGATAAACAAAGTAAGAGCCTACGGAATATCAGACCAGCTGTGTGGCTGGATTGAAGAGTTTTTAGCAAACAGAACACAACATGTTGTTCACAATGGAGAGACGTCTACAGACGTTAAAGTAACCTCTGGTGTGCCACAGGGGAGTGTTATGGGACCATTGCTTTTCACAATATATATAAATGACCTAGTAGATAGTGTCGGAAGTTCCATGCGGCTTTTCGCGGATGATGCTGTAGTATACAGAGAAGTTGCAGCATTAGAAAATTGTAGCGAAATGCAGGAAGATCTGCAGCGGATAGGCACTTGGTGCAGGGAGTGGCAACTGTCCCTTAACATAGACAAATGTAATGTATTGCGAATACATAGAAAGAAGGATCCTTTATTGTATGATTATATGATAGCGGGACAAACACTGGTAGCAGTTACTTCTGTAAAATATCTGGGAGTATGCGTGCGGAGCGATTTGAAGTGGAATGATCATATAAAATTAATTGTTGGTAAGGCGGGTACCAGGTTGAGGTTCATTGGGAGAGTGCTTGGAAAATGTGGTCCATCAACAAAGGAGGTGGCTTACAAAACACTCGTTCGACCTATACTTGAGTATTGCTCATCAATGTGAGATCCGTACCAGATCGGTTTGACGGAGGAGATAGAGAAGATCCAAAGAAGAGCGGCACGTTTCGTCACAGGGTTATTTGGTAACCGTGATAGCGTTACGGAGATGTTTAATAAACTCAAGTGGCAGACTCTGCAAGAGAGGCGCTCTGCATCGCGGTGTAGCTTGCTCGCCAGGTTTCGAGAGGGTGCGTTTCTGGATGAGGTATCGAATATATTGCTTCCCCCTACTTATACCTCCCGAGGAGATCACGAATGTAAAATTAGAGAGATTAGAGCGCGCACGGAGGCTTTCAGACAGTCGTTCTTCCCGCGAACCATACGCGACTGGAACAGGAAAGGGAGGTAATGACAGTGGCACGTAAAGTGCCCTCCGCCACACACCGTTGGGTGGCTTGCGGAGTATAAATGTAGATGTAGATGTACTTCAATAATTACACTCGAAAGTTTGGCAATAACATTCGATCTTTGGCAAAAACATTTGACAGTCGGCAACAGAAACCAAAACACTGCATTGAAACAAGCGTTCAGTTCATAGTGCTGTGAAATGTGGGAAAAAAAAACTGCAAATTGGCATTCATAAGAAGAAGAACACCAACACCAAAAATGCAACAGCATAATATGTAAGAAATTGTCCACGCAACCTGTAAGTACGGTTCAAAACATTACTACTTAATAGGAAATACCAACCACCAGAACTGTTTATGACCTATAGGCACAGTGACAAAAAAATGTATATTAAATAGCTAACATATGTACATATTCCAGGCCACTGATGATGCCTTGTAGAAAATAAAGGCGAAACGCGTATGACACTAAAATTGTGTTTTATTTAGTTGCTGTCAGACGGTCCATAAATAAAAATTATCAATATACCGCTCTGTAAATGTGTTTGATTGAATCGATAACACAAAATTGTATTCTGCTTTCTTTATAAAAACTGTGATGTCTTTTAGAGTGTAGGAAGTGTAATCCATGAGCAAATTATCTGTTTGGTCTTTGTCATATAATCTCTTTGGTTATCTTTAAAATTAAATAATTTTATTTAAATAATTTTGTGTAGAACTGCCAATATATGCAGATGTTCTGTTTTATTTAAAACTGCTTGTTTGCTGTTATGTAAACTGCTGTTAGGGTTCTTAGTTATGTCATGTGTAAAAGGTGTTGTGGTTCCCCTCGGGAACGGAACTGTGTAGCGCGCACAACTTGTAGTTGGCGTAGGTAGAAAAGGTGGAACAAACAGTCAGTCGGGGACGAGCTGCCAATCTGTGAACTGCCCATGTAAAGTTGTATATTGTGCTGGTGCCGAGAGAGGTTTTTCCTGACGCTTTCCAATGCCTCGGATAGATGGATGAAGACCTGGAATTTTTGTGGAATTGCTATCGCCACCAAGAAATAACACAGTCCAGCATTTCTACCCGCAAATCCACCTACTAACATGCAATCGCCACACCACTGTGCAATCACTGTAACGGAATACTGTAATAATGTACAGTGAAGGATCAGCTTATTGGATGTGTTAGTGCGCTCAAATATAAGATAATATATAAATGAATTTATGTACCTATATTGATTTTTCCTTATCATAACACCTCTCAGGTTCCTCTCCGTTTGAACTAAAGTGATTACCGAGTGTCCCTACTGAAAGAACATTAAAGCCCAGTGTTTTGCTAATTTATGTCTCTTGAACATAGTAAAAAGAAAGTCAAAGTTCATGTGGCAAGAGAGTGAGTTAAAGTAAATGATGCATCCTGAAAATAATTTTCCTATTAAGACTACTTATTAAAGTGTTGTTGTCAACTTCAAAATTAAAAGTTCTCAAGACTGCGGCTTATAAAGTTTTGCTCAGTAAATGATCACATTGCTGCATGGTGTAAATCGCAGAAGGTGAGTCAGTATCTTACAAATATGTTAATTTTGTGTCTCACTGTAGTAAAAGTGGAAAACCGCAGTTGTGAGAAGTTATATACTCATGCTTGCTAAGCACTTGATTTTTTTGGGTATTGAAAGTGTACTGATAGTGTAATAAGATCCACAAGTTATCCTTTATGCTCATGATAAATAACAATTAATAGAAAGACCACTATTCATGAAAAAAATACACTACTGGCCATTAAAATTGCTACACCACGAAGATGACGTGCTAAAGACGCGAAATTTAACCGACAGGAAGACGATGCTGTGATATGCAAATGATTAGCTTTTCAGAGCATTCACACAAGGTTGGCGCCGGTGGCTACACTTACAACGTGCTGATATGAGGAAAGTTTTACGGTCGCAGGTTCGAATCCTGCCTCGGGCATGGATGTCCTTAGGTTAGTTAGGTTTAAGTAGTTCTAAGTTCTAGGGGACTGATGACCACAGCTGTTAAGTCCCATAGTGCTCAGAGCCATTTGAACCATTTTTGAGGAAAGTTTACAACCGATTTCTCATACACAGACAGCAGTTGACCGGCGTTGCCTGGTGAAACGCTGTTGTGATGCCTCGTGTAAGGAGGAGAAATGCGTATCATCAGGTTTCCGACTTTGATAAAGGTCCGATCGTAGCCTATCGCGATTGCGGTTTATCGTATCGCGGCATTGCTGCTCGCGTTGGGCGAGATCCAATGACTGTTAGCAGAATATGGAATCGGTGGGTACAGGAGGGTAATACGTAACGCCGTGCTGGATCCCAACTGCCTCGTATCACTAGCAGTCGAGATGACAGCCATCTTATCCACACGGCTGTAACGGATCGTGCAGCCAACTCGATCCCTGAGTCAACAGATGAGGACGTTTGTGAGACAACACCCATCTGCAGGAACAGTTCGACGACGTTTGCAGCAGCACGGACTATCAGCTCGGAGACCGTGGCTGCGGTTACCCTTGACGCTGCATCACAGACAGGAGCGCCTGCGGTGGTGTACTCAACGACGAACCTGGGTGCACGAATGGCAAAACGTCATTTTTTCGGATGAATCCACATTCTGTTTACAGCATCATGATGGTCGCATCCGTATTTGGTGACATCGCGGTGAACGCACATTGAAAGCCTGTATTCGTCATCGCCATACTGGCGTATCAGCCAGCGTGATGGTATGTGGTGCCATTGGTTACACGTCTCGGTCACCTCTTGTTCGCATTGACGGCACTTTGAACAGTGGACGTTACATTTCAGATGCGTTACGGCCCGTGGCTCTACCCTTCATTGGATCCATGCGAAACCCTACATTTCAGCAGGATAATGGACGACCGCATGTTGCAGGTCCTGTACGGGCCTTTCTGGATACAGAAAATGTTCGAATGCTACCCTGGCCAGCACATTCTCCATATCTCTCACCAATTGAAAACGTCTGGTCAATGGTGGCCGAGCAACTGGCTCGTCACAATACGCCAGTCACTACTTTTGATGAACTGTGGTATCGTGTTGAAGCTGCATGAGCAGCTGTACCTGTACACGCCATCCAAGCTCTGTTTGACTCAATGCCCAGGCGTATCGAGGACGTTATTACGGCCAGAGGTGGTTGTTCTGGTTACTGATTTCTCGGGATCTATGCACCCAAATTGCGTGAAAATGTAATCACATGTCAGTTCTAGTATAATACATTTGTCCAATGAATACCCGTTTATCATCTGCATTTCCTCTTGGTGTAGCAATTTTAATGGACAGTAGTGTAATTTCTTTATTCAATAAAATAGTGAGAAGTAACCTGTTAGTGAATTCCATTTAACTTTCATTCTAAATAGAAAAGTATTTAGCTGATAGAGGTTTAACCTGTGACTAGTTCATAATTTTGCATTGAACTACATTTACAATTTTATGTCAGCTAGGAAAATGTTTGGAAAGTAATAATGAACCTATGTCCAATTTATGATTCTACAGTGAATATTAATAGTAATGTTATAAAGACCATTCAGTTTGAATAATCCATGAAAGTAATAGTGTGTATTGTTATCTGTTATATTTATACCAGTAGTTTGTTCTGATCTGTTAACTCTAACCTTAACCTGAACACACTGTATCCAGGTGCCAGAGTTCATTGCACTCGCATGTGGCAAAGGACAGGTTATGTTTGTCTGTTGAAGTTACTCACAACCTAATTTCTTAAACAAGAATGTTAATCATTCTCTTGCCTAATTAGGCTGGCGACCGTTTTCTTTACTCTTTAAACAGTGTAGCTAGGTAAAATATTATTTGTTACTGTTTAAATGTTTACATAATTCTGACTTTCACTTCCGATAAGCCACCTCCATTAGGTGCAACACGGTCAACACAACAAAATTCCTCTCAGAGGGTAACACTGCTCTGTTGCGTTATACCATAACTGCTTTTACAAGATAGTTTTAATAATAAATGAAAAGCACCAGTTTGCTTTTGTTCTACAACCGGTTTTCGGCTTACAAGGCCATCTTCAGACATTTACTGAGTATTATCACCAAAGAAGTTAAATGTTAGCAGACAACATTGGAAGAGAAGTAACACATCTAGAGTGAAGTAGAAACATACAGTAAGTAACATCTTTGCAATGAAATAGTAAAAACTGAACAGTATATAAATATAAATGTAGTTGACAGGAAAACCTTTAGCACAGAATAGGAATAGCATGTCTACATAACAGTTTCTATTAATAAACAAAACTAATAAAATAAGATAAAATTAGTACTAGACAAGGCTCCATCAAGAGGTATGAAACACGTAGAGTGATACACAACCAATTAAAAAAGAAGAGACAGTTTTCAAAGTAAATACAAAATACATAAGGGACTTAAGGAATATCAATAAGATAAACAGAAATTAATAACTGCAGGAAAATTGAGGTGTTTGAGGGAACCTACAGTTTAAGAGTGTGGTAGTACTGCATTTTAACATTAACATTATAATCAAAGCAGTGGCTGTGTGCAAGGTTTCATTAAATAAATGAGCAAAGTAAAATATGAACAGTATTTGATGAGACAACTACAAGGGGAGTTAAACATCGACAGTAATACAAGTACAAGTTAAAAGGAAACCCTTAACTATTGAAACTACAGCCTATGTGGAATACAAAGACAACTGCAACAAATAAAACAACTTAATGACTACAGGAAATTGGGAATAAGTAGGAAGAGAGAGTGTGGGAAGTAATGAACAACAGAGATGATTCTATGAAGTTTATGAGAGGGGAAGTGTTGAGTTGTGTCTGGTCATTTAGGATGAGATCTGGACTGTGAGCAAGATGTTTGTTAATTTCCAGGGCTTCCAGCAGGTTGAGTTTATGGCCTTTGTTTGCTAAGTGAAGTACATGGGACACTGGCTGGTAGTTGTGACCCTCACTCAGTACTCACTGGCCTTGTAAGCCGAAAACCGGTTAGCAATAAAAGTAATATTGTAGAACAAAAGCAAACTGGTGCTTTCCATTTATTATTATAATGTTGTTCTACCAAGAACCGACGGAAGATTCTGTTAATAAGATAGTTTTATTTCACGACCTGCCTTCAACTTTAAGGTTGTGGTATAGTAGTAGCAGGGAGAAGTGTAATAAGGTCCCAACACTCCGCAGTTCTGTGTGTTCGCCTCGCCCGCCAGAGAAAAATGGGCTTCGTCTCTCCGTAGGATGGTCTTCCGGACAGAGTGGAGAGCGAAATCAAAATGTCGTAGCACGTCCTGTGGTGAAAGCTGCTGTACGATATGGATCGAGAGAGGTTCGAAGCATCTTCCGTACAGTGGACCACGGGTTGTTCAACTGTTTTGACACGGCACGCGCACTTCCTGCCGATGGGAAATTGTCTGCCATAGCAACAGCCATATCATCAACTACCTGTGGTGCAACCGGTCGTCGGCCTCAACCCAGGGCGAAGCCCAGTTCTCCAGTTGATTCGTACTTCGTCATCATGCTCCGCACAGCAGGTGGAGAAAGAGAACCTTCCGTAATCCTTTCAGCCGACGATATTCCTGAAGTGCAGCTGGAGCATAACTGTTGTTTTGATTATAGGGCTTCACCAATAATGGTCGACAGGTTGAAACCTTCCCTTTTCCTCCATATCCCTTTTTTTTACGCAACCTTCCCTTCTACAATAACCTATGAAACCTTTCCTTAGGATTTCTATCTCTTGCTTAATAATAACAAATGAAATCTTCCCTTTGAAATTTATTCTCTTTCTCAATCTTCGCATACAAATTTAATTGCTGCTTATTAAAAGTGATTTTCTGATTATTTCGACGAAACATAGAATATGTCGTCGTCGTGGCCCTCAGTCGTTATCTGCAATAACCCAAAACTGTTCCTCACCTTTTTTACTGTTACTGGATCGCCATCTGACTGCTACATCGAACTGCGACATGAATATACTTACTCTGTTTTACTATACTCTATTAGCTGCTGGTGGGCTGTCATAATAAGTGGCTGTACTTATTACCAAAGCTGACATTATTCTTTAATACCAAAGCTGACGTTATTCTTTAATTAATTTGACTGAAGTTACGTAATTCATAGTTACACTTTTTCTTGACAACAATAAAATTTTGCAAAGTTTTACGTTGATTGTTTTTTTTTTTGGGATGGGTTATAATTAGTAATGCAACATCGCTGGCAAAATTCAATTATATTCTGAAAACGTTTCTTCAAATATTTACTGCTGATAATGATATGATTTTACAAACGTTCAAATGGAACTTACTTTTTTACAATTATCTTACAACTAGCATTGCGCAAACATACCTTCAGTAGTCTTGAGTTTCTCAGAAAATTAATTCAATAATATTAGTTCCTCCTATGATAATAGTTAGCTGATGTCTCTGTACATCCGTTTATAATCTCCTGTAAATCACAGCTGGTGGCTGGCAGGCACACCGCTCCTCTCAACCTCTCGCTTCACACCTGCTACCGACTCGCTTCACTTCTCGCTCACTACTGACTTCCTACGAACGCTAAAGTGCGGTCTCTCCTGCCAACAGTGCTTTCTGGTGCAGACAGTCCCTGCTACCATTACAAAATGTATCAGTGCGCGGTCTTTCCCGCCCTTTTCTTAAAATGTATCCATACGCGGTCTCTCCCGCCCTTTTTAAAATTATATCAATTTGCCGTCTCTCTTGCCAACAATATTTTGGTGCAAACATTCCCTGCTACCACAATTATTTCCAACATGACAAATATTAATTATCCCTACTCAATCCTATTAATAAAATACACTCCTGGAAATGGAAAAAAGAACACATTGACACCGGTGTGTCAGACCCACCATACTTGCTCCGGACACTGCGAGAGGGCTGTACAAGCAATGATCACACGCACGGCACAGCGGACACACCAGGAACCGCGGTGTTGGCCGTCGAATGGCGCTAGCTGCGCAGCATTTGTGCACCGCCGCCGTCAGTGTCAGCCAGTTTCCCGTGGCATACGGAGCTCCATCGCAGTCTTTAACACTGGTAGCATGCCGCGACAGCGTGAACGTGAACCGTATGTGCAGTTGACGGACTTTGAGCGAGGGCGTATAGTGGGCATGCGGGAGGCCGGGTGGACGTACTGCCGAATTGCTCAACACGTGGGGCGGGAGGTCTCCACAGTACATCGATGTTGTCGCCAGTGGTCGGCGGAAGGTGCACGTGCCCGTCGACCTGGGACCGGACCGCAGCGACGCACGGATGCACGCCAAGACCGTAGGATCCTACGCAGTGCCGTAGGGGACCGCACCGCCACTTCCCAGCAAATTAGGGACACTGTTGCTCCTGGGGTATCGGCGAGGACCATTCGCAACCGTCTCCATGAAGCTGGGCTACGGTCCCGCACACCGTTAGGCCGTCTTCCGCTCACGCCCCAACATCGTGCAGCCCGCCTCCAGTGGTGTCGCGACAGGCGTGAATGGAGGGACGAATGGAGACGTGTCGTCTTCAGCGATGAGAGTCGCTTCTGCCTCGGTGCCAATGATGGTCGTATCCGTGTTTGGCGCCGTGCAGGTGAGCGCCACAATCAGGACTGCATACGACCGAGGCACACAGGGCCAACATCCGGCATCATGGTGTGGGGAGCGATCTCCTACACTGGCCGTACACCACTGGTGATCGTCGAGGGGACACTGAATAGTGCACGGTACATCCAAACCGTCATCGAACCCATCGTTCTACCATTCCTAGACCGGCAAGGGAACTTGCTGTTCCAACAGGACAATGCACGTCCGCATGTATCCCGTGCCACCCAACGTGCTCTAGAAGGTGTAAGTCAACTACCCTGGCCAGCAAGATCTCCGGATCTGTCCCCCATTGAGCATGTTTGGGACTGGATGAAGCGTCGTCTCACGCGGTCTGCACGTCCAGCACGAACGCTGGTCCAACTGAGGCGCCAGGTGGAAATGGCATGGCAAGCCGTTCCACAGGACTACATCCAGCATCTCTACGATCGTCTCCATGGGAGAATAGCAGCCTGCATTGCTGCGAAAGGTGGATATACACTGTACTAGTGCCGACATTGTGCATGCTCTGTTGCCTGTGTCTATGTGCCTGTGGTTCTGTCAGTGTGATCATGTGATGTATCTGACCCCAGGAATGTGTCAATAAAGTTTCCCCTTCCTGGGACAATGAATTCACGGTGTTCTTATTTCAATTTCCAGGAGTGTAGTTTCCGTGTTATAACGTGTTAAGTACGGAACGTTTAATTATAACCATCGCGTATTTTAATCCTTTGGTGGTCCCACTAAATTAATATGCAGTTTTCAGCGTTTACAAGGCTTGTCCAGAAAGTAAGAATTGGTTCAAGTGGCTGTGGGCACTATGGGACTTAACATCTGAGGTCATCAGTCCCCTAGAACGTAGAACTGTTTAAACCTAACTAACCTAAGGACATCACACACATCCATGCCCGAAACAGGATTCGAACCTGCGACCGGAGCGGTCGCGCAGTTCCAGGCTGTAGCGCCTAGAACCGCATGGCCACTTCGACCGGCTGGGATACAGCATTTCCGAGGTAGCGATGAAGTGGGAATTTTCCTGCACGACTATTTCGGGAGTGTACTGTGAACATCAGGAATGCGATAAAACATCAGATCACCAACATCGCTGCGGCCGGGAAAAGATCAAGCAAGAACGGGACCAACGACGACTGAAGAGAATCGTTCAGCATGATAGAAGTGCAACTTTGCCGCGTGTTGCTGCAGATTTCAATGCTGGGACATCAACAAGTGTCAGCGTGCAAACCATTCAACGACACATCAGCGATACGGGCTTTCGGAACCAAAGGCCCACTCTTGTAGCCTCGATGGCTGCATGACACAAAGCTTTACGCTTCGCCTGGGCCCATCAACACCGACAATGGACTGTCGATGATGGGAATACGTTGCCTGGTCGGACGAGTCTCGTTTCTAATTGTATCGAGTGGATGGACGTTTACGGGTCTGGAGATAACCTCATGAATCCGTGGGTCCTGCATGTCAACAGGGGACTGTTCTAGCTGGTGCAGGCTCTGTAATGGTATGGGGCATGTGTAGTTGGAGTCTAGCTGGTGGAGGCTCTGTAATGGTATTGGGCATATACGAGGTGCATACAAGTTCTAAGGCCTCCGATTTTTTTTCTAATTAACTACTCACCCGAAATCGATGAAACTGGCGTTACTTCTCGACGTAATCGCCCTGCAGACGTACACATTTTTCACAACGCTGATGCCATGACTCCATGGCAGCGGCGAAGGCTTCTTTAGGAGTGTGTTTTGACCACTGGAAAATCGCTGAGGCAATAGCAGCACGGCTGGTGAATGTGCGGCCACGGAGAGTGTCTTTCATTGTTGGAAAAAGCCAAAAGTCACTAGGAGCCGGGTCAGGTGTGTAGGGAGCATGAGGAATCACTTCAAAGTGGTTATCACGAAGAAACTGTTGCGTAACGTTAGCTCGATGTGCGGGTGCGTTGTCTCGGTGAAACAGCACACGCGCAGCCCTTCCCGGACGTTTTTGTTGCAGTGCAGGAAGGAATTTGTTCTTCAAAATATTTTCCTACGATGCACCTGTTACCGTAGTGCCCTTTGGAACGCAATGGGTAAGGATTACGCCCTCGCTGTCCCAGAACGTGGACACCATCATTGTTTCAGCACTGGCGGTTACCCGAAATTTTTTTGGTGGCGGTGAATCTGTGTGCTTCCATTGAGCTGACTGGCGCTTTGTTTCTGGATTGAAAAATGGCATCCACCTCTCATCCATTGTCACAAGCGACTAAAAGAAAGTCCCATTCGTGCTGTCGTTGCGCGTCAACATTGCTCGGCAACATGCCACACGGGCAGCCGTGTGGTCGTCCCTCAGCATTCGTGGCACCCACCTGGATGACACTTTTCGCATTTTCAGGTCGTCATGCAGGATTGTGTGCACAGAACCCACAGAAATGCCAACTCTGGAGGCGATCTGTTCAACAGCCATTCGGCGATCCCCCAAAACAATTCTTTCCACTTTCTCGATCACGTCGTCAGACTGGCTTGTGCGAGCCCGAGTTTGTTTCGGTTTGTTGTCACACGATGTTCTGCCTTCATTAAGCTGTCGCACCCACGAACGTACTTTTGACACATCCGTAACTCCATCACCACATGTCTCCTTCAACTGTCGATGAATTTCAATTGGTTTCACACCACGCAAATTCAGAAAACGAATGATTGCACGCTGTTCGAGTAACGAAAACGTCGCCATTTTAAGTATTTAAAACAGTTCTCATTCTCGCCGCTGGCGGTAAAATTCCATCTGCCATACGGTGCTGCCATCTCTGGGACGTATTGACAATGAACGCAGCCTCATTTTAAAACAATGCGCATGTTTCTATCTCTTTCCAGTCCGGAGAAAAAAAATCGGAGGCCTTAGAACTTGAATGCACCTCGTACAGTTGGAGTCATATGGGACACCTGATACATCTAGATACGACTCTGAGAGCTGATACATATGTAAGCGTCCTGTGTGATCACCAGCACCCATTCATGTCCATTGCGCATTATGACGGACTTGGGCAATTCCAGCAGGACATTGCGACACCTCACACGTCCAGAATTGCAACAAAGTGGCTCCAGGCGCACTCTTCTGAGTTTAAACACTTCCTCTGACCACTAAACTCCCCCAGACATGACATTATTGAGTATGTTTGGGATGCCTTGCATCGTGCTGTTCAGAAGAGATTTCAACACGCTCGTACTTTCACGAACTTAAGGACAGCCATGCAGGATTCATGGTGTCAGCTGCCTCCAGCACTACTTCAGACATCAGTCGACTCCATGCCACGTCGTGTTGCGGCACTTCTGCGTGCTCGCGGCGGCCCTGCACCATAGTGTGCAGGTGTACCAGTTTCTTTGGCTCTTCATTGTATTAGATAAGATACTGCCGCTGTGACGGTGTTGTTCCTTGGCGGAACTGTCCCTGACAACACAAACCATTTACGCTACTACTATTATCGGTGGGTTTTTTTTTTTTTTTTTTTTTTTTTTTTTTTTTTTTTTTTTTTTTTTTTTTGTCGTCAGTCTACTGACTGGTTTGATGCGGCCCGCCACGAATTCCTTTCCTGTGCTAACCTCTTCATCTCAGAGTAGCACTTGCAACCTATGTCCTCAATTATTTGCTTGACGTATTCCAATCTCTGTCTTCCTCTGCAGTTTTTGCCCTCTACAGCTCCTCTAATACCATGGAAGTCATTCCCTCATGTCTTAGCAGATGTCCTATCATCCTGTCCCTTCTCCTTATCAGTGTTTTCCACATATTCCTTTCCTCTCCGATTCTGCGTAGAACCTCCTCATTCCTTACCTTATCAGTCCACCTAATTTTCAACATTCGTCTATAGCACCACATCTCAAATGCTTCGATTCTCTTCTGCTCCGGTTTTCCCACAGTCCATGTTTCACTACCATACAATGCTGTACTCCAGACGTACATCCTCAGAAATTTCTTCCTCAGATTAAGGCCGGTATTTGATATTAGTAGACTTCTCTTGGCCAGAAATGCCTATTTTGCCACAGCGAGTCTGCTTTTGATGTCCTCCTTGCTCCGTCCGTCATTGGTTATTTTACTGCCTAGGTAGCAGAATTCCTTAACTTCATTGACTTCGTGACCATCAATCCTGATGTTAAGTTTCTCGCTGTTCTCATTTCTACTACTTCTCATTACCTTCGTCTTTCTCCGATTTACTCTCAAACCATACTGTGTACTCATTAGACTGTTCATTCCGTTCAGCAGATCATTTAATGCTTCTTCATTTTCACTCAGGATAGCAATGTCATCAGCGAATCGTATCATTGATATCCTTTCACCTTGTATTTTAATTCCACTCCAGAACCTTTCTTTTATTTCCATCATTGCTTCCTCGATGTACAGATTGAAGAGTAGGGGCGAAAGGCTACAGCCTTGTCTTACACCCTTCTTAATACGAGCACTTCGTTCTTGATCGTCCACTCTTATTATTCCCTCTTGGTTGTTGTACATATTGTATACGACCCGTCTCTCCCTATAGCTTACCCCTACTTTTTTCAGAATCTCGAACAGCTTGCATCGGTGTACAGATCATTTAATTATACGACCATAATTGTGCTCATGTCCTCATAGAGTAAACAACGGCAATGGTGACATGACGCATTTTTCAACAATACAGGGGGGATTCTTCGACGTCCCGTGTCGTTTCTTAGCAACAGTCTGAGTCGATTCGAATGGAGAGCAACGCGAATGGCGCTGTCCGCATTCAGCAAAATCTCAAGAAATCGTGAAATGCAGTAGGGGCCCGGGCGACGACAGCGGTCCCTGGTAAGTCATTAATTAGCATCTGATTTCCGACAGTCCCTGGCAGCTGACACAAAGGCGTTAAATCGATTGCATCATTCTGCGGAGGCGTAACATTAATTCTCACATCACATATATTGAATGAATATGGAGATCTTCAGCACAGCCGTTATTGGTCTAGTGAAGCAGGGGATACAACCCGTCGGCTTTGACCAATGACGTCATACCTTAGTCATAGATAGTAATGCCTTCACTTCGAGACGTAGATAATAAAACAGTTCTGTGTTCCAATAAGCGCTATCATTAAAATAATTGAATGTGAATCTAAAAGCGATCGCTCGGTATTCGTTAAATTATTAATCGTGTGATTTAATTAAGTTAATTGTTTGTTTCTTATTCAGACGGTAGTTAATAGTTTTCGTAGTGATATTGAGGTAATTTGGAGTATTAGTTTTTTTTACTGTAGAACAATTTTTAGTGTCTTATTTTCTTTTATACGAATGGATTTGTCTGTCCCAATGAATCTCGACGATTTAAGAGAAGCCGTGGGCGAAGACATGTTGACCACAATTTGCTTCTTGCAAATGTGTGGTCTCATTGCTGAATACGTCCGATGTCGTGAGTGCGGCGAACATATGCGCCCCACCAGTGTATCAGGTCGCCGTACTCACGAGTTATTCGTATGGCGCTGCAGCAGAGACCGGTTGTGGCGATCTATTACGAGGGGAACGTGGTTCGAGAAATCTAACAAGCGGAGGCCGCCAATTGTGAAATTCAGATTAGATTCATACTGCGCATATTAAAAGCTCGTGACCTGAGGTGTAATGTGGCAAAGCACCAAGATGCACTTCTCAGCCATTGTCGAGAAAATCGAGTTAAAAGAAACCGTTGCGGTGAAATACTGATTAATGATTTTCTACAGCGTCGTGGCGCAGCGGTAAGCGCTCGGCTTCCTAATCCGAACGTCGCCGGATCGAATCTCGCGCCATGCAATATTTTTTATTATTCGTTTTTTGAAATTCATATATATATATATATATATATATATATATACACTCCTGCAAATTGAAATAAGAACACCGTGAATTCATTGTTCCAGGAAGGGGAAACTTTATTGACACATTCCTGGGGTCAGATACATCACATGATCACACTGACAGAACCACAGGCACATAGACACAGGCAACAGAGCATGCACAATGTCGGCACTAGTACAGTGTATATCCACCTTTCGCAGCAATGCAGGCTGCTATTCTCCCATGGAGACGATCGTAGAGATGCTGGATGTAGTCCTGTGGAACGGCTTGCCATGCCATTTCCACCTGGCGCCTCAGTTGGACCAGCGTTCGTGCTGGACGTGCAGACCGCGTGAGACGACGCTTCATCCAACCCCAAACATGCTCAATGGGGGACAGATCCGGAGATCTTGCTGGCCAGGGTAGTTGACTTACACCTTCTAGAGCACGTTGGGTGGCACGGGATACATGCGGACGTGCATTGTCCTGTTGGAACAGCAAGTTCCCTTGCCGGTCTAGGAATGGTAGAACGATGGGTTCGATGACGGTTTGGATGTACCGTGCACTATTCAGTGTCCCCTCGACGATCACCAGTGGTGTACGGCCAGTGTAGGAGATCGCTCCCCACACCATGATGCCGGGTGTTGGCCCTGTGTGCCTCGGTCGTATGCAGTCCTGATTGTGGCGCTCACCTGCACGGTGCCAAACACGCATACGACCATCATTTGCACCGAGGCAGAATCGACTCTCATCGCTGAAGACGACACGTCTCCATTCGTCCCTCCATTCACGCCTGTCGCGACACCACTGGAGGCGGGCTGCACGATGTTGGGGCGTGAGAGGAAGATGGCCTAACGGTGTGCGGGACCGTAGCCCAGCTTCATGGAGACGGTTGCGAATGGTCCTCGCCGATACCCCAGGAGCAACAGTGTCATTAATTTGCTGGGAAGTGGCGGTGCGGTCCCCTGCGGCACTGCGTAGGATCCTACGGTCTTGGCTTGCATCCGTGCGTCGCTGCGGTCCGGTCCCAGGTCGACGGGCACGTGCACCTTCCGCCGACCACTGGCGAGAACATCGATGTACTGTGGAGACCTCACGCCCCACGTGTTGAGCAATTCGGCGGTACGTCCACCCGGCCTCCCGCATGCGCACTATATGCCCTCGCTCAAAGTCCGTCAACTGCACATACGGTTCACGTCCACGCTGTCGCGGCATGCTACCAGTGTTAAAGACTGCGATGGAGCTTCGTATGCCATGGCAAACTGGCTGACACTGACGGCGGCGGTGCACAAATGCTGCGCAGCTAGCGCCATTCGACGGCCAACACCGCGGTTCCTGGTGTGTCCGCTGTGCCATGCGTGTGATCATTGCTTGTACAGCCCTCTCGCAGTGTCCAGAGCAAGTATGGTGGGTCTGACACACCGGTGTCAATGTGTTCTTTTTTCCATTTCCAGGAGTGTATATATAAACTATTAATGAATTGCTTATGCATGTTGGTGAAGGCGGATCGCTCTCCAATTGTACCGCCTCCATTTTTCCGTTTGTTTAACAGGCTGTACCAAAGCTCCCACGTCCGCACTGGTGTTTGGTTGCCTGTGGCGATGGTTCCATTCCCCTTTGTGGACAGTCCACCTACGAACATATTCCCTGGCTCCTTACCCTATTTGTTGTCGACCATCCGTCGGCTTCAAATATTTTTGGACTAGATGCATTTCGACAGTCTGGCTTTTCAATTTCCGATGAAGTTATGGCCATTTCCACGGCTGTTCCTTTTCAGGACATGGACGATCTGTGCTCGGCTTTTGCATCATTGTTTGTGACATATCTCGGTTGTGCTTCACGTTTTGAGGCACACATCACACTTCGGCCGGATGTGCAGCCTTGCCTTTTTCCAGGCCAGACCCATTCTGGTGGCCTCACAGCCAGCAGTCATGCAGGAACTTCATCGGCTCTAGGCTGCTGGCGTCCTCGAGTCTGCGACATACAGTGCTTGGGCGACACCTTTGGTGGTCGTACGGAAACCCAATGGGTCCCTTCAGCTGTTTTGGGACTTCAGTGCTACTGTCAATGCTCAGTCCTTAGTAGACACTTACCCCATTTCCCGACAGGAAGACCTTCTCGCCAAACTTGTGGGGACGAGTACTTTTCTAAGATCGACCTGGCTGAGGCATACCACCAGTTACCTTTGGATTCCAATTCCTTGAATATCTTGGTTATCAACACACCTTTTGGCTTATACAAGTACAAGCGCCTTCCATTTGGTGTCTCTTCGGTGCCAGCTATTTTGAAAATGGTTCCTGTAGCAGCTTATGCCGCAGCCTATCCCAGCCTGCGTTAATTATCTAGATGACATATCAGTCACCGGGCGTTCCCACCAGGAACATTTGCACAACCTCAGCACCTTATTTCACGCTCTGCAATCTGTGGGTTTACGCTGTCACCTGGACAAGTGTTGTTTTTTTTCCAACTAGAAGTGGAATACTTAGGCCACTGGCTTAGCAAAGATGGCCTTCACCCTTCGGATTGCAATGTCGCGGCCATTGAGGCCCTTCCTCATCCCAAGGACTTATCTGAACTCCAGGTGTTTTTGGGAAAGGTTACTTATTACTTAAAGTTCTTGCCCCAAGCTGCCTCTGTTGCTCAACCCTTCAATCACTTGCATCACAAAGGGGTACCTTTTGATTGGACTCCTGCCTGTGACCAGGCTTTTCTCCATTTAAAGGTGATGCTGAAGTCCGCCCCTTGACTTACTCCCTTCTCTCTGGATCGCACCTTGGTTGTGGTGGCTTATGCGTCGGCCTATGTCATTGGGGCAGTCCTCACACATCGGAATACCAATGGCTCAGAACAGCCCATCACTTATGCATCAAAGACGTTAAGAACAGCACAACAGAACTACTCCCAGATTGAAAAGGAGGCCCTGGCGATAATGTTTGCAGTCCAGATATTTCACATCTATCTCTTTGGGGCAAGACCATTAACTCTTAGTTACCCTTTTCGGACCCCACTCTCACTTTCCAGAGAGGATGGCTCAACGTCTCCACTGCTGGGCATTATTTTTACAGAATTATGCTTACACCATTCGCTATAAGCCCACCTCTCACTGTGCTAATGCAGACACTTTGTCACGTCTCCCATCAGGCCCCAATCCTGCATTTGACCAACAGGAGGTCCTCTGCTTTCACATTGATTCCGCCCGCCAGGATTCGCTGTACGGTCTGCCTCTTATGGCTGCTCACATTGCCACGGCTATGCACCGAGACTCTATCTTGCGGCAGGTTCTCTGCTACATGATCCATCTTTGGCCCTCCAATATTACTCGTCGGTTGAGGACTGACTTCAACACCTGGCACCACCTGTCCCACTGGCTATCCATGGTTGATGGTGTCCTTCTGTTGGCCACGGAGTTGGATGCCCATCGGGTGGTCATCCCTCCAGATTTTCGACATCATGTGCTCAGTTTGTTACACCCTGGGCACTGTGGTATGTCCCGCATGAAAGTTTTGGCTCGCCAGCATGTGTATTGGCCTGAAATTGATGGCGATATTGAACGCCTGGTTTGCGGGTGCACTGTGTGTGCCTGTCACCAGGCAAGCGCCCCCTCAGTCATTCGCACCCTAGCCTGTGCCTCGCCGGCCCTGGGATAGCATCCATTTCGGTTTTGTGGGCCCATTTTTGGGGTCCATGTGGTTACTTATCGTTGATGACTACTCCAAATACCCATATGTCATCCGCATGGCAGCCATGACCATAGAGGCCATGCTCACGGCCCTCACCTAGGTTCTCGCCATTGAGCGCCTGCCTCACATGTTGGTCTCCGATAATGGCCCCCAATCCACGACATTCTCCTTCCACGACTTCTGTCAGGTCAACGGTATCAAACATATCCGTAGCCTACCTTTCCACCCTTCCTCCGATGGCGCAGTGGAGAGGTTTGTCTGCACATTTAAACAACAGTTGACAAAGGTAGTGGAAACATCTCTAACCACATCAGCCCTCACCCTGTTCTTGAGCACATATCCCACCACACCAATTGACGGACATAGTCTGACAGAGCTCCTCCATAGGCGACAGCTGCAGACCCTGCTCCATTTGCTGAAGCTGTCAACTTCCCACCCCACTCCTAGCCATCTCAGCGTTACGCCCCCAGCATGGCCTTGTGGGCCCGCATGTAAGGCGCAAAGTGGGCTGTGCTCCTGCCATGGTCATCACGGCCCATGGTCAGTGTGTGATGTCAGTGCACATGTCGAAAGGATTCTAGCCCCACCATCATAACCAGCTCCATCCATGTACCCCTGTGGGACTACCGCTGCCATCTCCTCCTACACTACCTCCTTCGGGTACAGACATGGTCATCGAGTCGTTGCCACCGCCCTCGGTTGCTACATCCCCGCAAGCCTACCGCCAACCCTCCCCATCCTGAGGTGGATCGGAAGCTCCTTGTAACACCCTGCCCTCTGGCTTGGCTGACATGGACATCTCGGATGTCCCTTCCTCCCCGACAATGGCAGTTGACAAGCCTGGGTCTTCCCCCATCTGCCGAACACCGCAGCACAGACTGGGGCATTTTCACCCCAATGCACAAGTTTCAGGGGGGAAGGATCTGGTACCAAGCTCCACGCGTTTCAAATCCACAGGAGACCGCATGGAACTTGATGACCACTAGAGGTCTCTGGAGCAATCACCCCAAATGCTGTGGCTGCGCGTGCTCCTGGCCCCGAGTCTAATGTGGGGGCGCCACTGTGGAGCATGTGGCCCACTGGCCAATAGAAAAATACCCTGTCTCTCACTCAGTCAGGCAGTCTGGTGTTTGTATTGAGTCAGTTGACATCTCGCTTACAGACATCGTGTTTACATTGTGTGTGCTTGCTTCCCGTTTATGAGGGGGCATAGTTTGATTTCGTGAGGTTATCTCTTATGACCCTGTTCCTTAATACTTTGTTGTTGATCTTGGTATCCTGCTTGGTTGTCCGTCATCTTGATTGTCCTTCCATTCCATTCCTGTTTGTTCGCAGCCGCTCCAGTCGATACCACCACATTTTCATTAGCGGTAACCCGTGGCATTCCTGTTGCGGTTACAACAGGTGGCAATGTTTATTTTCACATCCACTGGGTGTTTGGTGTAAGGGAACCATCACATCCAGCATACTGACTACTGGAGAGACTGGGAAAATCTTCTTTCTTCTGGTATGTTCTCATTTACTTACATTCTTATCAGTTATATTCATCAAGTTCACAGTAGAATAATTTATTTGTTCTTTGAAATTTTGTAAATATTTTATCCTTTACAGCTGGGTAATGTTGTTGTTTGGCTACAATGTTTATTCTCACTTCAACAGGTTTTCAGTGGAAATGAGACACCACATGTACCATACTAACAGATTTTTTAAAATTGATAAATCGGCTTTGTTTAGGTATGTCCTTACTTTGTATTGTATTTTTGATAGTCATATCCCTATGTACACCAAGAACAATGTATTTGCAATACAAAACATAGTAAATGGTTCTTTCCTCACAGCAGGGAGATTCCATTGTATGGGTGCAATGTTTATTTTCCCATCGACTGTGTTTTGGTGAAGGGAACCACCACATCCATCATACTGACTACTGGAGATAACTGGAAAATCTTCTTTCTTCTGGTATGTTCTTCTTTTGCTTGGCATTCTTATCAGTTACATTCTTCCAGTCCACAGTGGAAAAATGTATTTGATTTGTGAAATGTTCAAAATTTTTTACATTACAGCAGGGTGATGTGGTTGTGTGGCTAAGTTGATTATTCTCTCTTGAATGGGTTTTGTGGTGGTAATGACATACCACATTCACCTTACTAACTAACAGATTATCAGAGCTTGATAAACAAGCCTTGATGAATTCTTCTCTGGTTATCAGCCGAGTGGTGGCATCATCTTGTCGCAACGTTTCAATGAGTTTCATACCCATCATCTTCTGGCAAAGTGACGCGATGCTGTGTTCTGCATATCTATATAGCTGCTTGGCTGTCATCCACTACTGCACGCCGGCCAATCACGTTCTTCCGGCAGGGAGTACCGCGTGGGTATTAGTGGGGGCAGGGGCTGCAGCGCCGCCCAGTATCTACACCAGGTGGCTATCCAATCTGTCTGCGGATGCCACTGCCTTCAGATCAGAGTGTTCCTGAGGTATTTTGTCAATTGTGGGATTCCAAGCTGCACTGAGCTGAAAACCGCTACCCCTGTTTACTAAATTGTTGTGCAGACGTATGTCCACTGCCTCTTTGAAGATCGAGCCCCAGAAACTGTTGGTGCTGCACAGCTTCTTCGAAGGTGTGTCCCTTGATAATGCTATGTTTTGCTACCGCAGACGTGTTTGTCTGTCCTAGTCATACATTTCTGATGTATCATTGTATCAACCCGACATATTCCATCCCACATTCGCACTCAATACTGTAAATGCGCAGTGTCTTCAACCCCAGCTGATCTTTGGTCGAGCCAAGAATATCTTTGACTTTTTAGGTGCACGAAAGATGGTCGTTATTTGGTGCTTCTTTAATATTTTTATGATCTCAGCTGTTGGCAGTCCAGCAAACGGCAGAAACGCCACACGTTCTGCTTCGTCTACTTCTTGTTTCTCCTCCCGCCTCTTGTCTGCACGCAAGGCGTATCTTATTTGTGTCTCAGTGTAGCTCTTAAAGAAGGTTTCCCGCAGATGTGCTAACTCACGCGGCAAACTCTCGCTGTCGCAGATCGACCAGGTTCTTTGTACTAAGGTGTTCATTACTGTGTTACATTTTGCTGGATGGTGGCAACTCCAAGCATTGAGATATAAGTCCGTGTGCATCTTCTTCCTGTAGACCGAATGTCCCAATGTACTGTCTGGATTTTTCCTGATCAAAATATCCAAGAAGGGAAGGCAGCCATTCTCTTCTACTTCCCTGATAAATTTGATGCTATCATTTACGTCACTGAGATGGTGTAGGAACTCCTATAGTTTTTTCTTGCAATGGGGCCACACTACAAAAGTGTCATCTACGTATCTGTAGAACACCTTTGATTTATGGCAGATGGTGTTCAATGCCACATTTTCGAAGTGCTCCATGCACAAGTTGGCATACCTGGGGTCAGGGGGGAACCCATGGCAACACCATCTGTTTGTTGATAGAATTTCCCACCACATTTGAAGTACATTGTGGATAACACAAGATAAAAGAGTCTGAGTGTGTCCTCATCGAAGTGATCTTCGAGTAGAGCTAAGGAATCATCCAGAGGCACACGGGTGAAAACAGAGGTGACATCAAAGCCAGCTAGTAGATCCTTCTCATCCAGGCGTAACCCTTGGAGTACCTTAACAAATTCGGTCGAGTTCTTGACATGGGGAGGGCAATGACCCACGAGTGGTTTTAACAGGTGTGCTAGGTGCTTGGCTACACCATACATCAGAGAATTTATGGTGTTCAATATAGGATGTAGTGGGACATTCTCCTTACGGATCTTTGGGAGGGCATACTGTTGTGGTGGAGCCGGTGCCCGAGGGTAAAGCTTCCTGATGGTGTTTCTGTAAAGTCCACAGCTATTGAGAAGATCGATGGTCTTGCCTGTAACAGAAGCAGTTGTGTCTTTCCCCACTTCTTTGTATGCTGGATCTTGTAGTAAGATGTAGATCTTCTACCAGTAATCTTCTGACTTCCGTAGGAATGTCGCATTCCTTTTGTCTGCTGCTAAGACCGCTATACCCTTGTCATCGCGTAGGTTCATCAGTGCCTTGTGCTCTTCTGCTGTAATGTTGTTCTTAGGCATTCTTGCTTTCTCGAGTACCCTGCTGGTCTCCCTCCTCACTTCCTCGGCTGATCTCAGCGGGAGTCCACATGTGGGTTGCTCGACATATAGATATACAGAACAAAGCACCCCGACACTTCACCAGAAAATGATGGGTATGAAACTCACTGAAACATTGCGACAAGACAACGCCACCACTCGGCTGATAACGCAAGAAGAATGCATCAGTGGAATACGCCAAGAAAGACTGCAATCGCATAAATATGCTTTGTTTAGGAATGTCCTTCCTTTGCATTATATTTTACATATTCATATCCCAATGTTCACTAAGAAGAAAATATTTCTCTCCTTGAAGCAGGGAAATTACATTGTATGTCTGCAATATTTTTTTTTCTATCAACTGGGTTTTTGGTGGAAAGGAACCACCAAATCCAGCATAATGCCTATGGGAATGACTAGGAAAATCTTCTTTCTATTGGTATATCTTTATAATGGGACACCACATGTACAATATTAACCAACAGATATTCCGAACTTGTAAATCTTCTTAATTAGGTATGTCCTTCCATTGCTTTATATTGTTATCAGTCGTATCAGTATGTTCACAAAGAAAAATTTATTTGCTTGACATGATGTAGTAAATCTATCTATCCTCACAGAAGCAAGATTACATTGCATGGGTGCAATGTTTATTATACCATAGAATGGGATTACGGTGAAAGGGAACCACCACATCCAGCATACTGAACACGGGAGATACTGGGAAAGTCTTCTTTTTTTGGTATGTCCTTCTTTTGAATTATAATCATATCAGTTATATTCATCAAGTTCACAGTGGAATAATTTATTTGAATTGTGAAATGTGGGAAGGTTTTGTTCTTTACAGCAGAGTTATCATGTTGTGTGGCAATAGAGTTTATTCACCATTCAATGTGTTTTCGGTTCAAATAAGACATAATGTGCACCTTACCAACTAACAGACTCTAGGATCTTAATAAATACATTTTTAGGTATGTCTTTCATTTACTTTATATGTTTAAAAATCATGTCAGAATGGTCACTAAGAACAGTCAATGTACATTACAAAATGTAGTAAATCTTACTTTCCTCACAACAGGGAGATTCCACTGTACTGGTGCAATGTTTATTTTCCCATCGTCTGGAAATCTGGTGGAAGGGAACCAAAATATGCAGCATACTGACTATGGGAGATACTAGAAAGCCTTCTTTCTTTTGGTATGTCCTTCTATTAAATTTTATTCTTGTCAGATATATTTTTCAAGTTCACAGTTGAATAGTTCATCGAACTGCAAAATGTTGTAATGTTTTATTTCTTTATAGCCGGGTGATGTGCTTGTTTTGCTACAAATATTGTTTTCCATTCAATAATGTTTTATGCAAGTGAGACATGGTGTGCACCTTACCATCTTGCAGACCTTCGGATCTTAATAAATATACTTTTTAGGTATGTCATTCATTTTCTTTATATATTTATAAATCATATCACAATGGTCATTAAGGACAATCAATGTATATTACAATATGTAGTAAATCTTTATTTCCTCACAGTAGGGAGATTCCATTCTACAGGTGCAATGTTCATTTTCCCATCGACTTGCAACCTGGTGGAAGGGAAACACCACAACCAGCATAATGGGTGTGGGAGATACTAGCTACCCTTCTTTCTTTTGGTATATCCTTCTTTAAAATTCAATTCTTTTCTGATATATCTCTCAAATTCACAGTTTACTAGTTTTTTCGAATTACCAATTGTAGTAAAGTTTTTTTTTTCTTTACAGCAATGTGATGTGGTTGTTTAGTACAATTGAGACATAACATGCTCCTTACAAAGTTACAGATTTCTGATCTTAATAAATATACTTTTTTAGATGTTCTTCATTTACTTTATATATTTGTTATACATATAAAAGGATCACTAAGAAGGATTAATGTACACTACAGTATGTAGTAAATCTTGATTTTTTCACAGCAGCGAGCTTCCATTGTACAGGTGCAATGTTTATTTCCCGATTTACTGCGAATCTGGTGGAAGGGAACCACCAGAACCAGCATAATGAGTGTGGGAGATACTAGCTAGCCTTCTTTCTTTTGGTATGTCCTTTTTTAAAATTTTATTCTTATCAGATATATTTCTTAAGTTCACAGTTTACTAGTTTATTGTAATTGCAAAATGTAGTAAGTTTTGTTCTATACAGCAGGTTGATGTTGCTGTGTGGCTACAAAGATTACTCTCCATTCAATGTGTTTTTGGTGAAAGTGAGACACAATGTGCACCTTACCAAATAGCAGATCTTCTGATCTTAATAAATATACTTTTTTAAGTTGTTGTATTGTTGTTGTTTTTGTTGTGGTCTTCAGTCCTGAGACTGGTTTGATACAGCTCACCATGCTACTCTATACTGTGCAAGCTTCTTCATCTCCCAGTACTTACTGCAACCTACATCCTTCTGAATCTGCTTAGTGTATTTATCTCTTGGTCTCCCTCTACGATTTTTACCCTCTTCCATTTCCATAATATTGTCCTCAAGTATATCGCCCTTGTATAGACCCTCTATATACTTCCACCTTTCTGCTTTCCCTTCTTTGCTTAAGACTGGGTTTCCATCTGAGCTCTTGATATTCATACAAGTGGCTCTCTTTTCTCCAAAGGTCTCTTTCATTTTCCTGTAGCCAGTATCTATCTTACCCCTAGTGAGACAAGCCTCTACATCCTTACATTTGCCCTCTAGCCATCCCTGCTTAGCCATTTTGCACTTCCTGTCGATCTCATTTTTGAGACGTTTCTATTCCTTTTGCCTGCTTCACTTACTGCATTTTTTTACTTTCTTCTTTCATCAATTAAATTCAGTATCGCTTCTGTTACCCAAGGATTTCTACTAGCCATCATCTTTTTACCTACTTGATCCTCTGCTGCTTTCACTACTTCATCCCTCAGAGCTACCCATTCTTCATCTACTGTATTTCTTTCCCACATTCCTGTCAATTGTTCCCTTATGCTCTCCCTGAAACTGTACAACCTCTGGTTTAGTCAGTTTATCCAGGTCCCATCTCCTTAAATTCCCACCTTTTTGCAGTTTCTTCAGTTTTAATCTACAGTTCATAACTAATAGATTGTGGTCAGAGTCCACATCTGCCCCTGGAAATGTCTTACAATTTAAAACCTGGTCCCTAAATCTCTGCCTTACCATTATATAACCTATCTGAAACCTGTCGGTATCTCCAGGCTTCTTCCATGTATACAACCTTCTTTTATGATTCTTGAACCAAGTGTTAGCTATGATTAAGTTATGCTCTGTGCAAAATTCTACCAGACGGCTTCCTCTTTCATTTCTCACCCCCAACCCATATTCACCTACTATGTTTCCTTCTCTCCCTTTCCCTACTGTCGAATTCCAGTCATCCATGACTATTAAATTTTCGTCCCTTCACTACGTGAATAATTTCTTTTATCTCATTATAGATTTCATCAATTTCTTCATCATCTGCAGAGCTAGTTGGCATATGAACTTGTACTACCATAGTAGGCATGGGGTTCGTATCTATCTTGGCCACAATAATGCATTCACTATGCTGTTTGTAGTAGCTTACCCGCACTCCTATTTTTTTTATTCATTATTAAACCTACTCCTGCATTACCACTGTTTGATTTTGTATTTACAAACCAGTATTCACCTGACCAAAAGTCTTGTTCCTCCTGCCACTGAACTTCACTGATTCCCACTGTATCTAACTTTAACCTATCCATTTCCCTCTTTAAATTTTCTAATCTATCTGCCTGGTTAAGGGATCTGACATTCCACGTTCCGATCCGTAGAACGCCAGTTTCCTTTCTCCTGATAATGACGTCCTCTTGAGTAGTCCCCATTTAGACATCCAAATGGGGGACTATTTTACCTCTGGAATATTTTACCCAGGAGGACGCCATCATCATTTAACCATACAGTACAGCTGCATGCCCTCAGGAAAAATTATGGCTGTAGTTTCCCCTTGCTTTCAGCCGTTTGCAGTACCAGAACAGCAAGACCGTTTTGGTTAGTGTTACAAGGCCAGATCAGTCAATCATCCAGACTGTTGCCCCTGCAACTACTGAAAAGTCTGCTGCCCCTCTTCAGGAACCACACGTATGTCTGGCCTCTCAACATATACCCTTCCGTTGTGGTTGCACCTACACCTATCTGTATCACTGAGGCATGCAGGCCTCCCCACTAACAGCTAGGTCCATGGTTCATGGGGGGGGGGGGGGGGGGGGGGACTAGTATGTCCTTCATTTACTCTATATATCTACAAACCATATCAAAATGATTTACTAGGAACAATCAAAGTACATTTCAATATGTAGTAAAGCTTTATTTCCTTACAGCAGGGAGATTCCATTGTACGGATGCAATGTTTATTCTCCCATCAACTGGGAATCTTAGATTAGATTAGTTTTTCGATCCATAGATCCATGCTGAGGAGATCCTCATGGATGTGGATCATGTCAAATATTTTTTATATTTTTTTATTTTATTTAAAGCTGAAATAACAATACTAATAGTGTGAGTATATACAAAACATCATTTGTTTCTATTAAAAAATTTGTCAATGGAGTTGAAAGAGTTGGCCACTAGTAAATCTTTCAGGCTCGTTTTAAACTGATCCTTATTTGTAACTAAATTTTTTATTTTTGCTGGCAAATTATTGAACATGAGTGTTCCTGAGTAGTGGACCCCTTTTTGTACTAAAGTAAGTGATTTTAAGACTTTGTGCAGATCATTTTTGTTTTTGGTATTGTATGTATGAACTGAGCTGTTTGTTGGAAAAAGACATAAATTATTTAAGACAAATTTCATTAAAGAGTAAATATACAGAGAGGCAGTAGCCTTTGACAAATCACAGAAAATACCTGCAACTCATAATTTGCTATTTAATGAATTAAGTACATTTTCACTGTAGGTGTAAATAGCCTTCTCGATTTCAGAACCCTTCAGAAATCCAAAGTATGTTCTTGATTATATGTTATTTGTGGTCAGATGGTTGAGAAGCTGCCTATACATTACTTTTTCTAAAATTTTTGAGAATGCTGGCAAAAGTGAAATCAGTCTGTAGTCTGATGGTATCTCTTTATCCCCACTCTTGAATAGAGGCTTAAAATCTACATATTTTAGCCAATCAGGAAATGTCCCAGTTATAATAGACTGGTTACACAACTAACTTCGAATTGTACTAAACTCACAAGAACATGCCTTAATTAACTTTGTTGATATGAATAGATTATAATTTCCTGCAGGTGCTTGGTAAATAGTCACTATTATATAGGATCTGTTATGGAACTCTACATCTGTTGCACATGCTTCTAGATGCTGCTCTAAATAGAATTTATTAATGTCATTATTCTTGAATTTATGGCAGTTTTTAATGAATGTGGCAACTCCTACTCCATCCATATCTACTCTGCAGAAGTAGGAAGCTAGCATAAATCCTTAAATCTGGTGGAAGGTAACCAACACTTGCAGCGTACTGAATATGTGAGATACTAGAAAGCCTTCATCCTTTTCGTTTGCCCTTTTTTAAAATTTTATTCTTATCAGATATATTTCTCAAGTTCACAGTTGAATAGTTTATTCGAATTGCAAAACGTAGTAAAGTTTTTTTCTTTACAGCAGGGTGATGTGGTTGTGTGGCTACAAAGGTTACTCTCCATTCAATGTGTTTTGGTTGCAAATGACACTCAATGTGCACCTACCAACTAACAGATCTTCGAATTGTAATAAATATACTTTTTGTAAGAATTTCCTTCATTTACTTTATATATTTACATATCATATCAAAATGGTCACAAAGAACAATCAATGTACATTACAATATGTAGTAAATCTTTATTTTCTCGCAGCAGGGAGATTCCATTGTACGGGTGATATGTTTATTTTTCCATCAACTGGGAATCTGGTGGAAAGGAACCACCACATGCAGCATACGGTCTATGGGAGGTACTAGAAAGCCTTCCTTCTTTTGGTGTTTTCTTTTTTAAATTTTATTCTAATCTGATATATATCTCAAGTTCACAGTTGAATGATTTATTCGGGTTGCGAAATGTAGTAAAGTTTTTGTTCCTTACAGCAGGTTTTATGTGATTGAGTTAGTGCAAAAATTATTCTCCATTCAATGTGTTTTTTGTGCAAATGTGCCACATAGTTGTAATGTAATGGACTACTGAAACTATCGATACAATCCACTGGCGAGCTACGCATTGCTGTGAATCGACATGAAAGAACAATTATATATAAAATTACAGTGAACTTTAATTACGTTAACGTAGACAGAAATATTATCGCTCTATTATAAAAACTAATAATTTTCAGGACAATAATATTATGTATTGCTGCAGAACTATTTGAGAACTCTATTCAATTTTCGTACTGTTTCCATAAGTGTATAAGTGTGATGTAAAAAATATGTATGCTCAATTCATGTTG
Source organism: Schistocerca cancellata (assembly GCF_023864275.1). Classification (NCBI taxonomy): domain Eukaryota; kingdom Metazoa; phylum Arthropoda; class Insecta; order Orthoptera; family Acrididae; genus Schistocerca; species Schistocerca cancellata. The sequence goes on along the minus strand of NW_026047149.1, from coordinate 4,160,216 downwards.
GCACACCTGCGTACTATGAAAGGTCGTGGATTGTTGAGGCAGAAACAGTTACGTTATAAACAGTATCAGTCACGTAGCATACTACAAACCCAAGGACCCATTGTAGTAACAATTACATCAAATCCAGAAGTTACCCCTAGACAACGAGTATTCATGGTGAGGTAATTAAATTATTTCATGTTCGTACTGTGAAGTTACCTTCTCTTTGTCAAATATTAAGTCTCTTATGCTCTGTTAATAGAGTGAACAGACTGACGGGGACTTGTGGTCCACTATTGAAACCAAGAAGACCTCACAGGTTTTTAAACACGTGTCATAATTTGATATAAAATAATTGATGATATTTAATATTTGTTCCCCGGACGAGAGAGGTACAATACATATGGGAACACTCTGTCCGGGATTCAAATTGCATTGTTCGAACTGATACTTGTTCTATGTTCACAGATAACAATAGGTACAGTAACAGTAAATCGGCCAATAAAGAGGAAGAGGAAAAGGTATTCAATGAAGAAGGCAAATAACATATATTAAAGTATGGAAACAATTAAGCAACAACAAAATTAGGCCTACACTTTACGGCGGACGCAAGACCACGCGGAAAACAAGGTAAGTGCATATATTGATTTGTTCATATTGTTGACTTTTTTAGACGTATTTTGCGGGTTAATAAGTTTAAAAATCTCTTGCTTTAAAATGGCGATAACGGAGGATATTACAAACAATCTTGGCGGGGGGGGGGGGGGGGGGGGGGGGGTAGGCAAATTCGAATGCAAGTGGCGAGTTTAGTACCAGTACAGGAATGAATTGAAGAACGCAATTGAAAATAAAGTGTCTCGAATTGTTAGAAAACGCAAAATGTGTAGAAGAAAAACTTTTGAAAGAGGGGGGAAATGATTACCGGAATTGAGTTGCATATGAAAAATTTCTGTGGCAAATTGTCAATGCTTGAAAACAATGTTGTGGAAAAAGTAAAGACTGTTGGGAATGATGTAGTGTTGTAACGCTGTAATTAAAGACAATGAGCATGAGGTAGTACGATTAAAGCAACAACTGAGATTCGGGACAATTTAGTCATGAAATCGGTGGCGACTTCATTTAACGGATTTTGGCCAGGTGTTGTGCGTAATTTTCCAGGGGTCGGAAAATTACACCCGGTTGACTTGATTATGAATTGTAGTGACAATTTTCGTATGAAATGAAAGAATGAAAATTATCGAAGTAATTATAATAGGAACAATCAAAATTATCAGCAAAATCGACATGATAACTGTCAGGGAAATTCCAATACTCAAGACAAGTGCAAATGGAGACGAAATGAGAACAGGGCAAGAAATAATTATGGGTGAAACGGGAATAGACAATGGGAAAATTCAGAGAGAAGACAAGATGGGATTTTGCAAGGGCGGTTAAACAATGAGCCATCCCGATGAGGGCCTGTCAGTTTGGGACGAACAGATATAACTTCAGAAATCAGGCTATTAGAAACCAAAGTAGGCATATACATACTAACAGGTGATTACACAAGTAGGGCACCGGATGTTGTAAGAGACCATTTGATAAACAATTTTGGCACCAAATAAGTGATAGGGGGACAAGCAAAGATAATTGTAGACACATTAGTATTAGGAATCAGTGGGGATGTAACAAAGAATTTGTTTATGGAGAAAGAAAATGATATATGATGTGGGGGGCTGTTGCTATGTTAATAATACTAATGACACCTATGATAATTATGGAATTAATGTATTGTGATAAAATTGTAGTAAATTGTGATCTGAATTATGTGGAGGCTTCTGTGGCTTTGAATTAGGAAAAAGTACTGAATAATAGAGTTGCAGAATTGAAGGAAGGAGATCGTGTTGATGATGTGGGAGATAATGTTTGATAATGTAGATGTGGTTGATGGTAGGGAAGTTGAGTCATGTGTTGTGGTATTGAAGGATTCTGACGAAGAGGCTGTTGATGGTTGAAAAGTAGGTGCTTCTTTCTATTGAAATTCTTATCAGTTTAATTCATCATATTCACAGTGGAATAATTTATTTAAATTGCAAAATATGGTCAAATATTTGTTGTTTAGTGCAGGGTCATCTGGTTGTATGGCCACAAAGCAGATTCTCCATTCAATGGGTTTTTGTGCATATGGGATTTCACATGCACCTTACTGAATAACGGATGTTCGGAATGTGAAAAATCTCCTTGTTTAGGTATCTCCTTCAGTTGCTTTATACGTTTTAAAATCTTATTCCAATGGTCACTAAAAATAATCAATGTGCTGCACAAATTGTGGTACATGTTTCTTCCCTCTCAGCAGGGACATTCCGTTTGATGACTGCTATGTTTGCTCTACCTTTGAGTGTCATGTTGTTGGATGGGAACCACCACTCCCAGCATTCTGACTATTGGAGTTATTAGGAAAGACTTCTTTCTTTTGCTAGGTGCTTTGTTTGATTGATACTGTTATCACTTATATTCATCAATTTCACAGTGGGGTAATGTATTTGAATCGTGAAATGTGGTTAAGTGTTTGTTCTTTACAGCAGGGTCATCTGGTAGTATGGTCACAAAGCAGTTTCTACATTCAATGGTTTTTTTTGTACATATGGGACTTCACATGCACCTTACTGAATAACGGATGTTCGGAATGTGAAAAATCTCCTTGTTTAGGCATCTCCTTCATTTGCTTTATACGTTTAAAAATCTTATTCCAATGGTCACTAAAAATAATCACTGTGCTGCACAAATTGTGGTACATGTTTGTTCCCTCTGAGCAGGGAGATTCCATTTGATGACTGCTATGTTTGTTCTAAAATCGAGTGTGATTTTGTTGGATGGGAACCACCACTCCCAGCATTCTGACTATTGGAGTTATTAGGAAAGACTTGTTTCTTTTGCTAGGTGCTTTTTTTTTAATGATACCTATCGCTTTTATTCGTCAATTTCACAGTGCAGTAATCTATTTGGTTCGTGAATTGTGGATAAGTGTTTGTTCTTTACAGCAGTGTTATCTGGTGGTATGGCCACAAAGCAGATTCTCCATTCAATGGGTTTTTGATGCAGATGGGACACTTCATGCACCTTACTGAATAACGGATGTTCGGAATGTGATAAATCTTCTTGTTTTGGTACTTCCTTCATTTGCTTTATATTTTTAAAAATCTTATTCCAGTGGTAACTAATAACAATCAATATGCTGCACAAATTGTTGTACATGTTTCTTTGCTCTCAGCAGGGAGATTCCGTTTGATGACTGCTATGTTTGTTCTAACATCGAGTGTGATTTTGGTCAATGGGAACCACCACTCCCAGCATTCTGCCTATTGGAGTTATTAGGAAAGACTTCTTTCTTTTGCTAGGAGCTTCTTTTGATTGATACTGTTATCACTTATAATCATCAATTTCACATTGGAGTAATGTATTTGAATCATGAAATGTGGTTAAGTGTTTGTTCTTTATAGCAGGGTCGTCTGGTTGTATGGCCACAAAGCAGATTCTACATTCAATGGGCTTTTTGTGCATATGGGACTTCACATGCACCCTACTGAATAACGGATGTTCACAATGTGATAAGTGTTCTTGTTTAGGTATCTCCTTCACTTGCTGTATATTTTTAAAAATCTGTTTCCAATGGTCACTAAAAATAATCAATGTGCAGCACAAATTATGGTACATGTTTCTTCCCTCTGAGCAGGGAGATTCCGTTTGATGACTGCTATGTTTGTTCTACCAATGAGTGTGATTTTTTTGGATGGGAACCACCACTCCCAGCATTCTGACTATTGGAGTTAATAGGAAAGACTTCTTTCTTTCTCTAGGTGCTTCTTTTGATTGATACCTTTATCACTTATATTCATCAATTTTACAGTGGAGTAATGTATTTGGATCGTGAAATGTGGTTAAGTTTTGTTCTTTACAGCAGGGTCATCTGGTTGTATGGCCACAAAGCAGATTCTACATTCAATGGGTTTTTTGTGCATATGGGACTTCACAAGCACCCTAGTGAATAACAGATGTTGCTTTTGATTGATACCGTTATCACTTATATTCATCAATTTCTCACTGGAGTAATGTATTTGTATCGTGAAATGTGCTTAAATGTTTGTTCCTTAGAGCAGAGTCATCTGTTTGTATGGCCAAAAATCAGATTCTCCGTGCAGTGGTTTTTTTGTGCATATGGGACACCACATCCACCTTACTGAATAACGGGTGTTCAGAATGTCATAAATCTTCTTGTTTATGTATCTCCATCATTTGCTTTATATGTTTAAAAATCTTTTTCCAATGGTCACTAAAAATAATCAATGTACAGCACAAATTATGGTACATGTTTCTTCCCTCTGAGCAGGGAGATTCCGTTTGATGACTGCTATGTTTGTTCTACCAATGAGTGTGATTTTTTTGGATGGGAACCACCACTCCCAGCATTCTGACTATTGGAGTTATTAGGAAAGACTTCTTTCTTTCTCTAGGTGCTTCTTTTGATTGATACCGTTATCACTTATATTCATCAATTTTACAGTGGAGTAATGTATTTGGATCGTGAAAAGTGGTTAAGTTTTGTTCTTTACAGCAGGGTCATCTGGTTGTATGGCCACAAAGCAGTTTCTACGTTGAATGGGTTTTTGAGCATATGGGACACCACATCCACCTCACTGAATAACGGATGTTTGGAATGTAATATACCTTCATGTTTAGGTATCTCCTTCATTTGCTTTATATTTTTAAAAATCTTATTCCAATGGTCACTAAAAATAATCAATGTGCTGCACAAATTGTGGTACATGATTGTTCCCTCTCAACTGGGAGATTCGGTTTTACGACTGCTATGATTGTTCTACCATCGAGTGTGATTTTGTTGGATGGGAACCACCACTCCCAGCATTCTGACTGTTGGAGTTATTAGGAAAGACTTCTTTCTTTTGCTAGATGCTTCTTTTGATTTGGTACCGTTGTCACTTATATTCATCAATTTCACAGAGGAGTAATGTATTTGAATCATGAAATGTGGTTAAATGTTTGTTCCTTACAGAAGGGTCATCTGTTTGTATGGCCAAAAAGCAGATTCTCCATTCAATGGTTTTTTTGTGCGTATGGGACACCACACACACCATACTGAATAACGGATGTTCAGATAGTGATATATCTTCTTGTTTAAGTATCTCCTTCATTTGGTTTATATTTTTAAAAATCTTATTCCAAAGGTCACTAGAAATAATCAAAGTGCTGCACTAATTGTCGTACATGTTTGTTCCCTCTCAGCAGGGAGATTCCGTTTGATGACTGCTATGTTTGTTCTACCATCGAGTGTGATTTTGTTGGTTGGGATCCACCACTCCCAGCATTCTGACTATTGGAGTTATTAGGAATGACTTCTTTCTTTTGCTAGGTGCTTCCTTTGATTGATGCTGTTATCACTTATATTCATCAATTTCACAGTGGAGTAATGTATTTGAATCGTGAATTGTGGTTAAGTGTTAGTTCTTTGCAGCAGGGTCATCTGGTTGTATGGGCACAAAGCAGATTCTCCATTCAATGGGTTTTTGGTGCAGTTGGGACACCACATACACCTTACTGAATTACGGATGTTCAGAATGTGATAAATCTTCTTGTTTAGGTATCTCCTTCATTTGTTTTATATTTTTAAAAATCTTATTCCGACGGTCTCTAAAAATAATCAATGTGCTGCACTAATTGTGGTACGTGTTTGATCCCTCTCAGCAGGGAGATTCCATTTGATGACGGTGTCACGAACCCGCTCTACTGTTCAGGAAAAGTTACCTCCATAAGTACACCGTTGCAGTGTGGCTAATGACTGTATAGTACTTTAGTAGAGCTGGCCATGATGTCTCCTTTTTTGATGCTGCTGAGTCTGCGTTGTCCATGTGGTTTCTCGTTTTGTAGGCGATGATTCCTTTGCTGCTTTGGGTCCAAGAAAAGGTGCGGGTTTATTAATTATTTCTGGACTATCGACAAATGACGCAGTATTCCACGGTTTCTTTGTATCAAAACACATTTATTGCCAAAACTATATACACAACTACACTCAACCGCGGCCAACACTCTAGTGCCGAAAACCCGTTGTAGACGAAAGATCATGGTCATAAGCTACAAAGAACATACAATTCCAATATCGATTATTGATCGCAACACCCAACTTAGTATTATCTTAAGCAAAAGCTTTTTTTTAACACGACTTTAGTGTATAATAAAATAAAAATGACGTCTATTTGTCAGTTCCATTACAATAGCCCCCCAAGAATTTTGTAAGTATGAAAATGCGAACAAAATTCTGACACCAGAATAATGGAGCTGCCAAGAATATGTTTTTAAATAAATTAAAATTTTTAATAGGACTGTTTCCTTTGAATTATGCTAACACTGAAATTGTTATACTCAGTAAAGGAAAGCATACAATTTTTTAACCTTAGAGTAAATGAAATACGAAAGAAGATTCACAATTTTCACTTAGAAGGGTCCATAATGTTGTAGCACTTCACATGAAACCAGTGAAAGACTGTAACTTTTAACTGCAGGCTTGTTTTATTTTCTTTTGTTGCCCACTTTTCACACTACTCACAGTCTGCCCCACATTGTCCATCTGCACATAGGTGACGTCCGTTAGAAGGTCTGATTCCTGCTGGTCCTGCAGTGCGTCTGTTTCCAAAGGTTAGCTGTTTGTATTGCTTTGTTGACTATAATGCCATGTTATCTAAAAATCACATACAGAGATCACCTTTTGGTTACATAATGTTTATATGTAAGTACATGGTTAGGATGCATAGTTAACCTTCTGGTAATGTTTATCTAGTGGGAGAAGTTTACAGTATCTGTCTGAGTAATACTACACAGATATGAACTGGTCAAAAAAAAGATTCTTTAAATACTAATAAATTCTATAAACATGTAATACAAATGCATTAACATATTGGGTGTAAAATATCTTATCACAGAGACATTACTCCAAGGATAAAAAAATTCAATTGTTTTCAAAAGTAAAGTTACAGGCAGTTTGTTACGAGGGTTCATATTCACGGTAAAAGTGCAAAGGTAGAATCATGGATGAAAGTTTTGGAATGGTATGTATTTATCAAAATTAAAAAATATTACTGCCTTTGCATTTGCAGTGGCTGAGAGAGAAATATACAGTAATTCATGTGGTTTACTGAAAATGATTGTCTCCTTGTAGAGTTGGACATTTCAAGCACTTAAGTGTGTAGTAATTAGGACTCTGCCTTTAAGAGTAAAAAATTTAAAAAAACTTAATTGTTGCAAGACAGATTTAGTGCCGATTAGTGGCTTGCATTTTAAATGACGTCTCAACAAGTGTGGTGTGAGAGTTACACAAACTAAAATTACACAAATTATTAAACATCAATCAAATTGCATAAACATACAGAAATATCAAAAACTAACATGGCTAGCATATTACACAGAAAATTGATTGCAAACACTTCATACAGTGAATACATATTAAACAAATAATAAACATTTTCAAGGGCACAAAACTGTATCAAAATCAGACAATTTTTTACATACAAAATTTCTAGTGAAAACTTTTGTTTGAGTCACCTTTTAACTTTCTCAGACTAGTCTTATCCCTTTTGTTTATACAATTTCAACGAAACAATATTCCTCAGCCCGAGAACTTTCCTGGATTTAGGATACACCAACCGGTATGCATTTGGGTGTGGATGCTCTACAATCTCGAATGGACCCATGTATATATCAAAGAATTTCTTTATTTCAGAAGTTAGAATTTGATCTTACCATCATGTCATCTTTTTCTTTCCCCCTGTTTTATCATTGTTTCTTTGACTATAGCTTCACGTTCATGCATAGTGATCATTGTGCATGGTGGAAATTCTACGAGTTCAGTGATAATGTTGTCTGGTTTTAGATGAAATATAATTTCATAAGGTGAAAATCCTGTGGTAGTGTGTTGCAAGCTGTTCATAACATCTTCAAAGTCTCGTACATGGTCGTACCATGTAGGATGTTTATGACTGCAATATGTACGACATAAACGACCAATCTCGCGCATATACCTCTCAGCTGGGTTTGACGATAGATTATATACAGATATTTGAACATGTTTGATTCCCGATTTATCAACAAAGGCTTTCCAAACTTTTGACAAAAACTGAGAACCGTTATCTGACAAGATTGCTTTTGGTTTCCCAACATTTAAGAAATAGTGTTTTTCAACCTTTGTAACTATCTCTTTACCTGTGGCTTTTCTAACAGGATACAACTTGATTAGTTTAGAAAATACATCCACCATGACAAAAATGTAGCAGTGGCCACTCCTGCTCCTTGGAAGTGGCCCACAGAAATCAACAGCGACTAAGTCTAGAGGTTGTGCAGGAATAATGTTATGCATTTCACCTTGACATTTTCTGTTACTTACTTTGACTCGTTGGCACTTATCACAAGTTGACAATTCTTTTCTGACTTTCTTGGACATATTGTAGAAGTATATGTTTTCTTGTAATTTCTGCATGCACTTCTGTATGCCACAATGACCATAGCTCTCATGAGTATATCTAATTAACCTCTCAGCTTCCTCCTCAGGCCAGCATAGTTTCCAATTGTCCAAGTCTTCGTCAGTTCTCCTAAACAGAGTACCTTTAAACACCTTATAGTACTTATCTAATTTTTCATAGTTCTTTTTCCCTAAACAGCTCTTTACTAATTTCCAATTTGCATCACGGTTCTGGTTCCTCCTGATTTTATCACACAATGATCCAACAACTTTTTCATCTGTGACCCCTTTAATATACCTCATTTTAAACTGTTTTTCTTCATTCTAATCAAAAATTTCTGTTTCCCCTCCTACTGGTAGCCTTGATAGAGCATCCGCAACTATGTTGTCAGTGCCTTTAATATACTTAATTTCAAAGTTGAATTGTTGTAAATACAATGCCCATCTTGTAAGCCTATCATGATAGAGCTTGCATTCCTGTATATAGCAATTGTAGCATGAACTGTCTCCCCATTGACTTCTTTTACTTGAAATAATTCAGCACCTAGCCCATAATCACTGCTGTCAGTATGTAAACAGAAAGGTAAATTGAAATCTGGTCTATGTAACAGGTTCTGGTTATTCAGTTCCTTTTTTACTATGTCGAAAGCCTCTTGACAATCTTTACTCCATATCCAAACAGTGTCCTTCTTTAACACATTACTGAGACAGGGTGTGTTTAAGCTTTGTTTACTTACAAATTTTCTGTAGAAGCCACATAGCCCATAAAATGATTTCAGTTGTTTTCTGTTACGGGGTATAGGAAACTCTGCAATAGCTTTAATTTTGTCTGGATCATCCAAAATTCCTTTTTCTGTTATGACATGTCCCAAAAATTTTAACTCAGGTACTGCAAATTTGCGCTTTTCTAGTTTTAGTGGCATTCTCACTCTTCTAAGTTTCTCACATGCCTGTCTTAAAAGCCCAAAATGCTCATTCCAATCTTGTCCCGTTACTAAAATGTCATCTACATAAATCACTAATTTGGATACAAGTTCCTGCCCAAGAACATGGTCTAAAGCTCTAATGAATTCTGCTACCATTGAGTTCAAGCCAAACGGGGCTACACAATACTGATAGCAACGGCCGTTGTAAAGAAAAGCAGTGTATTTCCTAGATTTGGGTGCCAGGGGTACTTGGTGAAAGCCTGACGTTAATTCTAGACTTGACATTAATTTTATGTCCTTGAACTTGTGCAGCAGCTCATCAATGTTTTCAGGGTGGTCTGTTTCCCTGTATAAGATCTTGTTTAAAGGCCTGGAGTCAAGAACTATTCTCACTCCCCCATCCCTCTTTGACACAACTACCAGTGGGTTATTATAAGCACTGATACTGCTTTCAATAATGCCACACACTTCCATCTTATGTAATTCTTTCTCAACTGCTGTACGTTTTGCAACGGGCACACCATATGGTTTTATGAAAAATGGGTCATGTGGTCTTACTAGCAAAGTACATTCGTAACCCCTAACTTTCCCTGGAATATTGCTAAAGACATCACTGTATTCCCATAACAAAGACTCTAGTTCCTGTTTTTGCTCATCATTTAGACTGCTAGCTTCTGAAATCTTAGTGTTTACCAGAGTGTTGAAATCTACTTCACTTAAATCTAGCTCTGTTATGTGTTTGTCAACATATCTTTTCTCCTTTACAAGATTTATAGTGTTAAATTTATCATTACACAAAACTGTATTTGATCTGACAAACTTGGTGGAGATACACCCCCCATTTGGTGTTGTTATGATAAGTTTTTGTCCTCCCCAGTCAAATCTTGCATCTACACTCCGAATCCATGACATCCCGAGAATGCAGTCCTCACTGAGGCCTGGTATAATTAGGCATCCATGTGTAAATGTGACTCCCTCCATTGTAAAAGATAACAAAGTTTGTCTTTTCACAGTTTTACTATGTTTTCCTGTAGCCCCTCTTATTTTCACCCCAATGACTGGCATTTCAATGTAATCTTTCTCGCACTTCAGTTTTTTGCTTAGAATTTCAGATATTCCTGACACCTGACTCCCTGTGTCTATAAGGCACTTGCCTTCCCAGGTACCAACTTTTGCTCTAATGAACGGACTACCTATGTCACCACCTTTTTCAGGCTGAACATATTCATACAATAAATCATTTTGAATTTCACTGAAACAATGACGTTCTGACTTACAAGTACCTATATTACTGTCACCTTTATTATCTACGGTCATTACATTAACACACACATCATTAGCACTGTCACTTGCATTGATAATTTCCTTAATTCAAGTATTTTCATCCATATAACATTGTTCACCACTAAGGTATTTATCCTTCAGTTGTTCAACAATAATATGTTTAGTGTTTTGCGACCAATCAGGATATAAAATTTGAGACATATTAAGAATCACTTTTCTAAAATAGCTATCATTTTTAATTGCATCACTATTTAGCCACATATTATAAAGAAATAATTCACCTTTGTTCATTGCAAATGGTAGCCTACTTGCACAGTCAGTTTTACTGTTCAGGGAATCTTTATCAACTGCCCAGGTTCCTTCATAAGATGTTGGATTACAGAGCCTCTTGGTTGTGACACTGGCATTAACACCATTTAAACTGTTAATAACATCCTTGGGTACATTTACAACATGCTTATCGGTATCTCCCGCAACACCTAATGCCTCCATTTCCTCTTTCAAGCAAACAAAATATTTTTCACCATCATCATGTATCATTAAATCTTCATTTTCCCAAATACTACAATCATCAACCTCTCTCTCCCGAAAACTTAAAACGTTGCTTTCACACCCAAGTGTTTTTAATTCTTTGCTCGTTAAATCAGTGTCAACAATTTGCTCACTTGGTTCCCTCATCAGTGCATCAGTTCCTAAATCATTTAAATCATTAATCTGCATGTCCTCTGACAAACTACAAGCTTCTGCCCATTCATAAAATTCAACTAAGTCAATTATTTTCTCTGGCTCTTTATTACAACCAATGTGTTCATTCTTGACAGGTACTGTGTTTAGAGGGTAGTACACATTCATAAGATAACTACTCATTACTTGAGACGTATCTCTTGGTGCAACGTAGTCACTGTTATTGGTCCATCTATTATCTATGCTTTTCGCCCCTACCTTGTGGACCGACAATGGAGCACACGCTAGTTTTTTACTTCAGGACTTCCCATAGCATTTTGACCCCTGGTATCACTATGTTCACGCCAATTCCTGTTTTCGGAATCCCTGTAATTACTTCTGTTCCAATTGTTCCCAGATTGTCCTCTTGAATGGAAATTATAGTTTTCCCTTGAATGGAAATTATTATTAATATTGTGACTATTTTGTTCCCTATGATGAAAACTATGGTTGTTGGGCCTACTGCTTTCCCTCCTGTTAAAATTAGTGTTTCCCCAACTATGATCCCCACCTCTTTGTGCGTGATTGAAATAGTGTTTTGGTTTCCCCACTTTGTCTATAATCCTGTCAAGCTTGTCCACATAGTTTAGAAATTGTTCAATGTTGTCATCTGGTCTGTACACTAGGTCCCATTGCACATCTGTTGGCAACCTTCTCTTTAAAGCATCTATCTGTGTGAGCTCATTGAAGGGTTTACTCAAATGTACAAGTTTCTTCAGTTGATTCTTACAAAACTGTTTCATAGTCCCCTGTGTTTCTCTATAATTTGGCCCATTCAGGAACTCGCTCTTTATCCTGGCTTGTTCAGTTTCAGACCAGAACCGTTTTAAGAACTCAATTTCAAATTCTGCATAAGACATGTCCATAGAAAAATTTTGATTGGCCCATGACAAAGATTCCCCCTCCAAAAATTTTTTAACAAACTTAATTTTGAAACTTTCACTCATATTGGGCAAAAAATTGTCTCTACAACTCTGCAGAAAGTCAACAGGATGCAAACTACACTCATTAGAAAAGTTTTTAACTGGAATATTGGATAATAAGGTACATGTGTTCATAGAAAAATTTTTGTTAGCTACATCATTGCTAAATATTTCAAACTTTTGATTTAACTCTGATACTGTAATTTTTAATTCGCTAACATCTGTCTTAGTTTCAATCTCGTGGAGTTTTACTGTGTTACTGACTGTTTCCACTTTATCATTCACAACATTTAGTTTCGAGTCTACTCTCCTTTCAAGATCTACTGCCATAGCTTTTACATTTACACAAACTGTATCTATTTGGCTATTAACATTAACAAAACACTTTGCATTTTTCTCTTTGTCTGTGACCAGTTCATTTTTTACAGACTGAATTTTGTTACTCAGACTAGATTTTACTTCTTCCACTTTAGATTCTACTGCTAATATCTTTGTTTCTGCCTTGCTAAGTTTCTTGTCTATCTTTGATATATCGTTGCGAAGTTTATTACCCCAAAGTAAGACATTATCAAATTTTTTGTTCATAGCTCCCTCTAGACGCGACACTTTCTGATTTATAACCCGAAAACTGTCCGTGACCGTCTGATTCATGCTTTGCAATTGTTCTTCATTAGCTTGTAAGCAGGCTGCAACAGTCTGATTTAAAGCTAACGATTGTTCCATCATTTGTAACAGTGATTTAATGTCTGATGTCTCACGTTCTGATGAATTAAGACTCTGATCCGCTTCTTTGACTGACTCATCTTCCGTTTTTATCGGCATGTCTACGTCCCCAAAGACTAACAAATTTTCACAATCCTGTTCAGATTCAGCACCACTTTCCTCTTTGACAATGGCCATTTTCGTGGAATTTCACACACAAAACAATAAAACGAATAAACAGCACTAAACAAATGTACTTATCTTTTCAGTCTTGGTCCTCACTCATGTGGTTAGTCCACTTTACTGTTTCGTTTCGTCTCCCTTTACTTCCATGTATAGCACTTCTTTGTACCATGTGGTCATTAGATTTCGGCAAAACAGATTTCGTCAATCCAGTACATATAAATGTCTTGATCCTGGACGAGCCCCCAGTTGTCACGAACACGCTCTACCGTGCAAGAAAAGTTGTCTCCATAAGGACACTGTTACGGTGTGGCTAATGGCTGTATAGTACTTTAGTAGAGCTGGCCATGATGTCTCCTTTGTTGATGCTGCTGAGTCTGCGTTGTCCATGTGGCTTCTCGTTGTCTAGGCGATGATTCCTTTGCTGCTTTGGATCCAAGTAAAGGTGAGGGTTTTTTAATTATTACTGGACTATCCAAAAATGTCGCAGTATTCCACGGTTTCTTTGTATCAAAACACATTTATTGCCAAAAATATATACACAACTACATTCAACCGCGGCCCACACTCTACTGCCGAAAACCCTTTGTAGACCAAAGATCACGGTCATAAGCTACAAAGAACATACAATTCCAATATCGATTATTAATCGCAACACCTAACTTAGTATTATCTTATGCAAAAGCTTTTTTTAACACAATTTTAGTGTATAATAAAATAAAAATGACGTCTATTTGTCAGTTTCATTACAACTGCTATGTTTCTTCTACCATCGAGTGTGATTTTGTTGGATGGGAACCACCACTCCCAGCATTCTGACTATTGGAGTTATTAGGAAAGACTTCTTTCTTTTGCTGGGTGCTTCTTTTGATTGATACTGTTCTCACTTATACTCATCAATATCACAGTGGAGTAATGTATTTGAATCGTGAAATATGGTTAAGTGTTTGTTCTTTACAGCAGTGTCATCTGGTTGTATGGCTACTAAGCAGATTCTCCATTGTATGGTTTTTTTTGTGCATATGGGACTTCACATGCACCTTACTGAATAACGGATGTTCGGAATGTGATACATCTTCTTGATTAGGTATCTCCTTCATTTGCTTTATATTTTTAAAAATCTTATTCCAGTGGTCACTAAAAATAATCAAAGTGCTGCACAAATTGTGGTACATGTTTGTTCCCTCTCAGCAGGGAGATTTGCTTTGACGACTGCTATGATTGTTCTACCATCGAGTGTGATTTTGTTGGATGGGAACCACCACTCCCAGCATTCTGACTATTGGAGTTATTAGGAAAGACTTCTTTCTTTTGCTAGGTGCTTCTTTTGATTGATACCATTATCACTAATATTCATCAATTTCTCAGTGGAGTAATGTATTTGAATTGTGAAATGAGGTTAAGTGTTTGTTCTTTACAGCAGGGACATCTGGTTGTATGGCAACAAAGCATTTTCTCCATTTAATGGGTTTTTATGCGTATGGGACACCACATCCACCTAACTGAATAACGGATGTTCGGAATGTAATATATCTTCTTGTTTAGGTATCTCCTTCATTTGCTTTATATTTTTAAAAATCTTATTCCAATGGTCACTAAATATAATCAATATGCTGCACAAATTGTGGTAGATGTTTCTTCCCTCAAAGCACAGAGATACTCCATTCATGACTGGTATCGTTGTTCTACCATTGAGTGTGATTTTGGTCAATGGGAACCACTACTCTCAGCATTCTGACTATTGGAGATATTAGGAAAGACAGCTTTCTTTTGCTAGGTCCTTCTTTTGATTGATACCATTATCACTTATATTCATCAGTTTCACAGTGGAGTAATGTATTTGAATCGTAAAATGTGGTTAAGTGTTTGCTCATTACAGCAGGGTCATCTGTTTGTATGGCCACAAAGCAGAATCTCCATTCAATGGGTTTTCTGTGCATATGGGAGTCCACATCCACCTTGCTAAATAACGGATGTTCGGAATGTAATATATATGTTCTTGTTTAGGAATCTCTTTCATTCGCTTTGTATTTTTAAAAATCTTATTCCAATGGTCACTAAAAACTTTCATTATGCTGCACAAATTGTGGTACATGTTTGTTCCCTCTCAGCAGGGAGATTCCGTTTGATGACTGCTAGGTTTGTTCTACCATTCAGTGTGAATTTGTTGGATGGGAACCACCACTCCCAGCATTCTGACTATTGGAGATACTAGGTAAGCCTTCTATCTTTTGCTAGGTGCATCTTTTGATTGATACCGTTATCACTTATATTCATCAATTTCTCATTGGAGTACTTTATTTGAATCGTGAAATGTGGTTTAGTTATTGATCTTTACAGCAGTGTTTTCTTGTTGTATGCCCACAGAGCAGATTCTCCATTCAATAGGTTTTTTGTGCATATGGGACACCACATCCACCTTACTGAATAACGGATGTTCGGAATGTAATATATTTTCTTGTTTAGGTATCTCCTTCATTTGCTTTATATTTTTAAAAATCTTATTCCAGTGGTTACTAAAAATAATCAAAGTGCTGCACAAATTGTGGTACATGTTTGTTCCCTCTCAGCAGGGAGATTCGGGTTGACGACTGCTATCATTGTTCTACCATCGAGTGTGATTTTGTTGGATGGGAACAACCCCTCCCAGCATTCTGACTATTGAAGATACTAGGAAAGACTTCTTTCTTTTCTAGGTGCTTCTTTTGATTGATACCATTATCATTTATATTCATCAATTTCACAGTGGAGTAATGTATTTGAAGCGTGAAATGTGGTTGTGTTTGTTCCTTACAGCAGGGTCATCTGTTTGTAGCAGATTCTCCATTAAATGGTTTTTTTTGTGCATATGGGAGACCACATGCACCTTTCTGAATAACGGATGTTCAGAATGTGATATATCTTCTTGTTTAGGTATCTACTTCATTTGGTTTATATTTTTAAAAATCTTATTCCAATGGTCACTAAAATTAATCAATGTGCTGCTCAAATTGTGGTACATGTTTGTTCCCTCTTAGCGGGGAGATTCCGTTTGATGACTGCTATGTTTGTTCTACCATCGAGTGTGATTTTGTTGGATGGGAACCACAACTCCCAGCATTCTGACTTTGGAGTTATTAGGAAAGACTTCTTTTTTTTCTAGGTGCTTCTTTTGATTGATAACGTTATCACTTATATTCATCAATTTCACAGTGGAGTAATGTATTTGTGTCATGAAATGTAGTTAATTGTTTTTCTTTACAGCAGGGTCATCTTGTTGTATGGCCACAAAGCAGATTCTGCATTGAAAGGGTTTTTGTGCATATGGGAAACCACATCCACCTTACTGAATAATGGATGTTCGGAATGTAATATATCTTCTTGTTTAGGTATCTCCTTCATTTGCTTTATATTTTTAAAAATCTTATTCCGGTGGTCACTAAAAATAATCTGCGCGCCGCACAAATTGTGGTACATGTTTGTTTCCTCTCAGCTGGGAGATTCGGTTTGTTGACTGCTATGATTGTTCTACTTCGAGTGTGATTTTGTTGGATGGGAACCACCACTCCCAGCATTCTGACTATTGGAGATACTAGGAAAGACTTCTTTCTTTTGCTAGGGGCTTCTTTTGATTGATACAATTATCACTTATATTTATCAATTTCACAGTGGAGTAATGTAGATGAAGCGTGAAATGTGGTAAAGTGTTTTTTCTTTACTGCAGGGTTATCTGTTTGTATGGCCAATAAGCAGATTCTCCATTCAATGTTTTTTCTTGTGCATATGGGAGACCACATGCACCTTACTGAATAACGGATGTTCAGAATGTGATAAATCTTCTTGTTTAGGTATCTCCTTCATTTGGTTTATATTTTTAAAACTCTTATTCCAATGGTCACTAAAAATAATCAATGTTCTGCACAAATTGTGGTACATGTTTTGTTTGCTCTCAGCAGGGAGATTCCGTTTGATAACAGCTATGTTCGTTCTGCCATCAAGTGTGATTTTTTTGGATGGGAACCACCACTCCCAGCATTCTGACTATTGGAGTTATTAGGAAATACTTCTTTCTTTTGCTAGGTGCTTCTTTTGATTGATACCGTTATCATGTATATTCATCAATTTTACAGTGGAGTAATGTATTTGAATCGCGAAATTTGGTTAAGTGATTGTTTTTTACAGCGGGGTCACCAGATTGTATGGCCACAAAGCAGATTCTCCATTCAATGGTTTGTTTTGTGCATATTGGACTTCACATGCACCTTACTGAATAACAGATGTTTGGAATGTGATAAATCTTATTGATTAGGTATCCCCTTCATTTGCTTTATATTCTTAAAAATCTCTTTCCAGTGGTCACTAAAATTAATCAAGTGCCGCACAAATTGTGGTACTTGTTTGTTTCCTCTCAGCTGGGAGATTCGGTTTGACGACTGCTATGATTGTTCTAAATCGAGTGTGATCTTGTTGGATGGGAACCACCACTCCCAGCATTCTGACTATTGGAGATACTAGGAAAGACTTCTTTCTTTTGGTAGCTGCTTCTTTTGATTGATACCATTATCATTTATATTCATCAATTTCACAGTGGAGTAATGTATTTGAAGCGTGAAATGTGGTTAAGTGTTTGTTCCTTACAGCAGGGTCATCTGTTTGTATCGCCAAAAAGCAGATTCACCATTCAATGTTTTTTTTGTGCATATGGGACACCACATGCACCTTACTAAATAACGGATGTTCAGAATGTGATAAATCTTCTTGTTTAGGTATCTCCTTCATTTGGTTTATATTTTTAAAACTCTTATTCCAATGGTCACTAAAAATAATCAATCTGCTGCACAAATTGTGGTACATGTTTCTTCCCCTCTCAGCAGGAAGATTCTCCATTCATGACTGGTATCGTTGGTCTACCATTGAGCGCGATTTTGTTGGATGGGAACCACCACTCCCAGCATTCTGACTATTGGAGTTATTAGGAAAGACTTCTTTCTTTTGCTAGGTGCTTCTTTTGGTTGATACCGTTATCACTTATATTCATTAATTTCACAGTGGAGTAATGTATTTGAATCTTGAAATGTGGTTAAGTGTTTGTTCTTTACAGCAGGGTCATCTGGTTGTATGGCCACAAAGCAGATTCTCCATTCAATGGTTTTTTTTGTGCATATGGGACACCACATACACCATACTGAATAACGGATGTTCAGAATGTGATAAATCTTCTTGTTTAAGTATCTATTTCATTTGGTTTATATTTTTAAAAATCTTATTCCAATGGTCACTAAAAATAATTAACGTGCTGCACAAATTGTGGTACATGTTTCTTCCCTCTCAGTAGGAAGATTCTCCATTCATGACTGGCATCGATGTTCTACCATTGAGTGTGATTTTGTTGGATGAGAACCACCACTCCCAGCATTCTGACTATTGGAGATACTAGGAAAGACTTCTTTCTTTTTGTAGGTGCTTTTTTTGATTGATACCATTATCACTTATATTCATCAATTTCACAGTGGAGTAATGTATTTGAATTGCTAAATGTGGTTAAGTGTTTGTTCTTTACAGCAGGGTCATCTGTTTGTATGGCCACAAAGCAGATTCTCCTTTCAATGGGTTTTTTGTGCATATGGGACACCACATCCTCCTTACTGAATCATGGATGTTCGGAATGTAATATATCTTCTTGTTTAGGTATTTCCTTCATTCGCTTTGTATTTTTAAAAATCTTATTCCAATGGTCACTAAAAATAATCAATGTGCTGTACAAATTGTGCTACATGTTTCTTCCCTCTTGGCAGGGAGATTCTCCTTTCATGACTGGTATCGTTGTTCTACCATTGAGTGTGATTTTGTTGGATGGGAACCACCACTCCCAGCATTCTGACTATTGGAGATATTAGGAAAGAAATCTTTTTTTTCTAGGTGCTTCTTTTGATTGTACCGTTATCACTTATATTCATCAATTTCTCAGTGGAGTAATTTATTTGAATTGTGAAATGTGGTTTGGTTATTGTTCTTTACACCCGGGTTTTCTTGTTGTATGGCCACAAAGCAGATTCTCCATTCAATGGTTTTTTTGTGCATATGGGACACGACATACACCTTACTGAATAACGGATGTTAAGAATGTGATAAATCTTCTTGTTTAGGTCTCTCCTTCATTTGCTTTATATGTTTAAAAATCTTATTCCGGTGGTCACTAAAAATAATCTGTGTGCTGCAGAAATTGCGGTACATGTTTGTTCCCTCTCAGCAGGGAGATTCCATTTGATAACTGCTATGTTTGTTCTACCATCGAATGTGATTTTGTTGGATGGGAACCACCACTCCCAGCATTCTGACTATTGGAGTTATTAGGAAAGACTTCTTTCTTTTGCTAGGTGCTTCTTTTGATTGATACCGTTATCACTAATATTTATCAATTTCTCAATGGAGTAATGTATTTGCATTGTGAAATGTGGTTAAGTGTTTGTTCTTTACAGCAGGGTCATCTGGTTGTATGGCCACAAAGCAGATTCAACATTGAATGGGTTTTTTGTGCATATGGGACTTCACTTGCAACTTACTGAATAACGGATTTTCGGAATGTGATAAATCTTCTCGTTTAGGTATCTCCTTCATTTGGGTTATATTTTTGAAAATCTTATTCCAATGGTCACTAAAAATTATCAATGTGCTGCACAAATTGTGGTACATTCTTGTTCCCCCTCAGCAGGGAGATTCCGTTTGATGACTGCTATGTTTGTTCTACCATCGAGTGTGATTTTGTTGGATGGGAACCACCACTCCCAGCATTCTGACTATTGGAGTTATTAGGAAATACTTCTTTCTTTTGCTAGGTGCTTCTTTTGATTGATACCGTTATCATGTATATTCATCAATTTTACAGTGGAGTAATGTATTTGAATCGCGAAATTTGGTTAAGTGATTGTTTTTTACAGCGGGATCACCAGGTTGTATGGCCACAAAGCAGATTCTCCATTCAATGGTTTGTTTTGTGCATATTGGACTTCACATGCACCTTACTGAATAACAGATATTCGGAATGTGATAAATCTTATTGATTAGGTATCCCCTTCATTTGCTTTATATTCTTAAAAATCTCTTTCCAGTGGTCACTAAAAATAATCAAGTGCCGCACAAATTGTGGTACTTGTTTGTTTCCTCTCAGCTGGGAGATTCGGTTTGACGACTGCTATGATTGTTCTAAATCGAGTGTGATCTTGTTGGATGGGAACCACCACTCCCAGCATTCTGACTATTGGAGATACTAGGAAAGACTTCTTTCTTTTGGTAGGTGCTTCTTTTGATTGATACCATTATCATTTATATTCATCAATTTCACAGTGGAGTAATGTATTTGAAGCGTGAAATGTGGTTAAGTGTTTGTTCCTTACAGCAGGGTCATCTGTTTGTATCGCCAAAAAGCAGATTCACCATTCAATGTTTTTTTTGTGCATATGGGACACCACATGCACCTTACTGAATAATGGATGTTCAGAATGTGATAAATCTTCTTGTTTAGGTATCTCCTTCATTTGGTTTATATTTTTAAAACTCTTATTCCAATGGTCACTAAAAATAATCAATCTGCTGCACAAATTGTGGTACATGTTTCTTCCCCTCTCAGCAGGAAGATTCTCCATTCATGACTGGTATCGTTGGTCTACCATTGAGCGCGATTTTGTTGGATGGGAACCACCACTCCCAGCATTCTGACTATTGGAGTTATTAGGAAAGACTTCTTTCTTTTGCTAGGTGCTTCTTCTGATTGATACCGTTATCACTTATATTCATCAATTTCACAGTGGAGTAAGGTATTTGAATCGTGAAATGTGGTTAAATGTTTGTTCCTTACAGCAGGGTCATCTGTTTGTATTGCCAAAAAGCAGATTCTCCATTCAATGTTTTTTTTGTGCATATGGGACACCACATACACCTTACTGAATAACGGATGTTAAGAATGTGATAAATCTTCTTGTTTAGGTATCTCCTTCATTTGCCTTATATTTTTAAAAATCTTATTCCAATGGTCACTAAAAATAATCAATGTGCTGTACAAATTGTGGTACATGATTGATCCCTCTCAGCAGGGAGATTCCGTTTGATGACTGCTATGTTTGTTCTACCATCGAGGGTGATTTTGTTGGATGGGAACCACTACTCCTAGCATTCTGACTATTGGAGTTATTAGGAAAGACTTCTTTCTTTTGCTAGGTGCTTCTTTTGGTTGATACCGTTATCACTTATATTCATTAATTTCACAGTGGAGTAATGTATTTGAATCTTGAAATGTGGTTAAGTGTTTGTTCTTTACAGCAGGGTCATCTGGTTGTATGGCCACAAAGCAGATTCTCCATTCAATGGTTTTTTTTGTGCATATGGGACACCACATACACCATACTGAATAACGGATGTTCAGAATGTGATAAATCTTCTTGTTTAAGTATCTATTTCATTTGGTTTATATTTTTAAAAATCTTATTCCAATGGTCACTAAAAATAATTAACGTGCTGCACAAATTGTGGTACATGTTTCTTCCCTCTCAGTAGGAAGATTCTCCATTCATGACTGGCATCGATGTTCTACCATTGAGTGTGATTTTGTTGGATGAGAACCACCACTCCCAGCATTCTGACTATTGGAGATACTAGGAAAGACTTCTTTCTTTTTGTAGGTGCTTTTTTTGATTGATACCATTATCACTTATATTCATCAATTTCACAGTGGAGTAATGTATTTGAATTGCTAAATGTGGTTAAGTGTTTGTTCTTTACAGCAGGGTCATCTGTTTGTATGGCCACAAAGCAGATTCTCCTTTCAATGGGTTTTTTGTGCATATGGGACACCACATCCTCCTTACTGAATCATGGATGTTCGGAATGTAATATATCTTCTTGTTTAGGTATTTCCTTCATTCGCTTTGTATTTTTAAAAATCTTATTCCAATGGTCACTAAAAATAATCAATGTGCTGTACAAATTGTGCTACATGTTTCTTCTCTCTTGGCAGGGAGATTCTCCTTTCATGACTGGTATCGTTGTTCTACCATTGAGTGTGATTTTGTTGGATGGGAACCACCACTCCCAGCATTCTGACTATTGGAGATATTAGGAAAGAAATCTTTTTTTTCTAGGTGCTTCTTTTGATTGTACCGTTATCACTTATATTCATCAATTTCTCATTGGAGTAATTTATTTGAATCGTGAAATGTGGTTTAGTTATTGATCTTTACAGCAGTGTTTTCTTGTTGTATGCCCACAGAGCAGATTCTCCATTCAATAGGTTTTTTGTGCATATGGGACACCACATCCACCTTACTGAATAACGGATGTTCGGAATGTAATATATTTTCTTGTTTAGGTATCTCCTTCATTTGCTTTATATTTTTAAAAATCTTATTCCAGTGGTTACTAAAAATAATCAAAGTGCTGCACAAATTGTGGTACATGTTTGTTCCCTCTCAGCAGGGAGATTCGGGTTGACGACTGCTATCATTGTTCTACCATCGAGTGTGATTTTGTTGGATGGGAACAACCCCTCCCAGCATTCTGACTATTGAAGATACTAGGAAAGACTTCTTTCTTTTCTAGGTGCTTCTTTTGATTGATACCATTATCATTTATATTCATCAATTTCACAGTGGAGTAATGTATTTGAAGCGTGAAATGTGGTTGTGTTTGTTCCTTACAGCAGGGTCATCTGTTTGTAGCAGATTCTCCATTAAATGGTTTTTTTTGTGCATATGGGAGACCACATGCACCTTTCTGAATAACGGATGTTCAGAATGTGATAAATCTTCTTGTTTAGGTATCTCCTTCATTTGCTTTATATTTTTAAAACTCTTATTCCAATGGTCACTAAAAATAATCAATGTTCTGCACAGATTGCGGTACATGTTAGTTCCCTCTCCGCAGGGAGATTCCGTTTGATGACTGCTCTGTTTGTTCTACCATCGAGTGTGATTTTGTTGGATGGGAAACACTACTACCAGCATTCTGACTATTGGAGTTATTAGGAAAGACTTCTTTCTTTTGCTCGGTGCTTATTTTGATTGATACTGTTATATACCTATATTCATCAATTTCACAGTGGAGTAATGTATTTGAATCGTGAAATGTGGTTAAATGTTTGTTCCTTACAGCAGGGTCATCTGGTTGTATGGCCACAAAGCAGATTCTCTATTCAATGGTTTTTTTTGTGCATATGGGACACCACATACACCATACTGAATAACGGATGTTCAGAATGTGATATATCTTCTTGTTTAGGTATCTACTTCATTTGGTTTATATTTTTAAAAATCTTATTCCAATGGTCACTAAAATTAATCAATGTGCTGCTCAAATTGTGGTACATGTTTGTTCCCTCTTAGCGGGGAGATTCCGTTTGATGACTGCTATGTTTGTTCTACCATCGAGTGTGATTTTGTTGGATGGGAACCACAACTCCCAGCATTCTGACTTTGGAGTTATTAGGAAAGACTTCTTTTTTTTCTAGGTGCTTCTTTTGATTGATAACGTTATCACTTATATTCATCAATTTCACAGTGGAGTAATGTATTTGTGTCATGAAATGTAGTTAATTGTTTTTCTTTACAGCAGGGTCATCTTGTTGTATGGCCACAAAGCAGATTCTGCATTGAAAGGGTTTTTGTGCATATGGGAAACCACATCCACCTTACTGAATAATGGATGTTCGGAATGTAATATATCTTCTTGTTTAGGTATCTCCTTCATTTGCTTTATATTTTTAAAAATCTTATTCCGGTGGTCACTAAAAATAATCTGCGCGCCGCACAAATTGTGGTACATGTTTGTTTCCTCTCAGCTGGGAGATTCGGTTTGTTGACTGCTATGATTGTTCTACTTCGAGTGTGATTTTGTTGGATGGGAACCACCACTCCCAGCATTCTGACTATTGGAGATACTAGGAAAGACTTCTTTCTTTTGCTAGGGGCTTCTTTTGATTGATACAATTATCACTTATATTTATCAATTTCACAGTGGAGTAATGTAGATGAAGCGTGAAATGTGGTAAAGTGTTTTTTCTTTACTGCAGGGTTATCTGTTTGTATGGCCAATAAGCAGATTCTCCATTCAATGTTTTTTCTTGTGCATATGGGAGACCACATGCACCTTACTGAATAACGGATGTTCAGAATGTGATAAATCTTCTTGTTTAGGTATCTCCTTCATTTGGTTTATATTTTTAAAACTCTTATTCCAATGGTCACTAAAAATAATCAATGTTCTGCACAAATTGTGGTACATGTTTTGTTTGCTCTCAGCAGGGAGATTCCGTTTGATAACAGCTATGTTCGTTCTGCCATCAAGTGTGATTTTTTTGGATGGGAACCACCACTCCCAGCATTCTGACTATTGGAGTTATTAGGAAATACTTCTTTCTTTTGCTAGGTGCTTCTTTTGATTGATACCGTTATCATGTATATTCATCAATTTTACAGTGGAGTAATGTATTTGAATCGCGAAATTTGGTTAAGTGATTGTTTTTTACAGCGGGGTCACCTGATTGTATGGCCACAAAGCAGATTCTCCATTCAATGGTTTGTTTTGTGCATATTGGACTTCACATGCACCTTACTGAATAACAGATGTTTGGAATGTGATAAATCTTATTGATTAGGTATCCCCTTCATTTGCTTTATATTCTTAAAAATCTCTTTCCAGTGGTCACTAAAATTAATCAAGTGCCGCACAAATTGTGGTACTTGTTTGTTTCCTCTCAGCTGGGAGATTCGGTTTGACGACTGCTATGATTGTTCTAAATCGAGTGTGATCTTGTTGGATGGGAACCACCACTCCCAGCATTCTGACTATTGGAGATACTAGGAAAGACTTCTTTCTTTTGGTAGCTGCTTCTTTTGATTGATACCATTATCATTTATATTCATCAATTTCACAGTGGAGTAATGTATTTGAAGCGTGAAATGTGGTTAAGTGTTTGTTCCTTACAGCAGGGTCATCTGTTTGTATCGCCAAAAAGCAGATTCACCATTCAATGTTTTTTTTGTGCATATGGGACACCACATGCACCTTACTAAATAACGGATGTTCAGAATGTGATAAATCTTCTTGTTTAGGTATCTCCTTCATTTGGTTTATATTTTTAAAACTCTTATTCCAATGGTCACTAAAAATAATCAATCTGCTGCACAAATTGTGGTACATGTTTCTTCCCCTCTCAGCAGGAAGATTCTCCATTCATGACTGGTATCGTTGGTCTACCATTGAGCGCGATTTTGTTGGATGGGAACCACCACTCCCAGCATTCTGACTATTGGAGTTATTAGGAAAGACTTCTTTCTTTTGCTAGGTACTTCTTCTGATTGATACCGTTATCACTTATATTCATCAATTTCACAGTGGAGTAAGGTATTTGAATCGTGAAATGTGGTTAAATGTTTGTTCCTTACAGCAGGGTCATCTGTTTGTATTGCCAAAAAGCAGATTATCCATTCAATGTTTTTTTTGTGCATATGGGACACCACATACACCTTACTGAATAACGGATGTTAAGAATGTGATAAATCTTCTTGTTTAGGTATCTCCTTCATTTGCCTTATATTTTTAAAAATCTTATTCCAATGGTCACTAAAAATAATCAATGTGCTGTACAAATTGTGGTACATGATTGATCCCTCTCAGCAGGGAGATTCCGTTTGATGACTGCTATGTTTGTTCTACCATCGAGTGTGATTTTGTTGGATGGGAACCACCACTCCCAGCATTCTGACTATTGGAGTTATTAGGAAAGACTTCTTTCTTTTGCTAGGTGCTTCTTTTGGTTGATACCGTTATCACTTATATTCATTAATTTCACAGTGGAGTAATGTATTTGAATCTTGAAATGTGGTTAAGTGTTTGTTCTTTACAGCAGGGTCATCTGGTTGTATGGCCACAAAGCAGATTCTCCATTCAATGGTTTTTTTTGTGCATATGGGACACCACATACACCATACTGAATAATGGATGTTCAGAATGTGATAAATCTTCTTGTTTAAGTATCTATTTCATTTGGTTTATATTTTTAAAAATCTTATTCCAATGGTCACTAAAAATAATTAACGTGCTGCACAAATTGTGGTACATGTTTCTTCCCTCTCAGTAGGAAGATTCTCCATTCATGACTGGCATCGATGTTCTACCATTGAGTGTGATTTTGTTGGATGAGAACCACCACTCCCAGCATTCTGACTATTGGAGATACTAGGAAAGACTTCTTTCTTTTTGTAGGTGCTTTTTTTGATTGATACCATTATCACTTATATTCATCAATTTCACAGTGGAGTAATGTATTTGAATTGCTAAATGTGGTTAAGTGTTTGTTCTTTACAGCAGGGTCATCTGTTTGTATGGCCACAAAGCAGATTCTCCTTTCAATGGGTTTTTTGTGCATATGGGACACCACATCCTCCTTACTGAATCATGGATGTTCGGAATGTAATATATCTTCTTGTTTAGGTATTTCCTTCATTCGCTTTGTATTTTTAAAAATCTTATTCCAATGGTCACTAAAAATAATCAATGTGCTGTACAAATTGTGCTACATGTTTCTTCCCTCTTGGCAGGGAGATTCTCCTTTCATGACTGGTATCGTTGTTCTACCATTGAGTGTGATTTTGTTGGATGGGAACCACCACTCCCAGCATTCTGACTATTGGAGATATTAGGAAAGAAATCTTTTTTTTCTAGGTGCTTCTTTTGATTGTACCGTTATCACTTATATTCATCAATTTCTCAGTGGAGTAATTTATTTGAATTGTGAAATGTGGTTTGGTTATTGTTCTTTACACCCGGGTTTTCTTGTTGTATGGCCACAAAGCAGATTCTCCATTCAATGGTTTTTTTGTGCATATGGGACACGACATACACCTTACTGAATAACGGATGTTAAGAATGTGATAAATCTTCTTGTTTAGGTCTCTCCTTCATTTGCTTTATATGTTTAAAAATCTTATTCCGGTGGTCACTAAAAATAATCTGTGTGCTGCAGAAATTGCGGTACATGTTTGTTCCCTCTCAGCAGGGAGATTCCATTTGATAACTGCTATGTTTGTTCTACCATCGAATGTGATTTTGTTGGATGGGAACCACCACTCCCAGCATTCTGACTATTGGAGTTATTAGGAAAGACTTCTTTCTTTTGCTAGGTGCTTCTTTTGATTGATACCGTTATCACTAATATTTATCAATTTCTCAATGGAGTAATGTATTTGCATTGTGAAATGTGGTTAAGTGTTTGTTCTTTACAGCAGGGTCATCTGGTTGTATGGCCACAAAGCAGATTCAACATTGAATGGGTTTTTTGTGCATATGGGACTTCACTTGCAACTTACTGAATAACGGATTTTCGGAATGTGATAAATCTTCTCGTTTAGGTATCTCCTTCATTTGGGTTATATTTTTGAAAATCTTATTCCAATGGTCACTAAAAATTATCAATGTGCTGCACAAATTGTGGTACATTCTTGTTCCCCCTCAGCAGGGAGATTCCGTTTGATGACTGCTATGTTTGTTCTACCATCGAGTGTGATTTTGTTGGATGGGAACCACCACTCCCAGCATTCTGACTATTGGAGTTATTAGGAAATACTTCTTTCTTTTGCTAGGTGCTTCTTTTGATTGATACCGTTATCATGTATATTCATCAATTTTACAGTGGAGTAATGTATTTGAATCGCGAAATTTGGTTAAGTGATTGTTTTTTACAGCGGGATCACCAGGTTGTATGGCCACAAAGCAGATTCTCCATTCAATGGTTTGTTTTGTGCATATTGGACTTCACATGCACCTTACTGAATAACAGATGTTCGGAATGTGATAAATCTTATTGATTAGGTATCCCCTTCATTTGCTTTATATTCTTAAAAATCTCTTTCCAGTGGTCACTAAAAATAATCAAGTGCCGCACAAATTGTGGTACTTGTTTGTTTCCTCTCAGCTGGGAGATTCGGTTTGACGACTGCTATGATTGTTCTAAATCGAGTGTGATCTTGTTGGATGGGAACCACCACTCCCAGCATTCTGACTATTGGAGATACTAGGAAAGACTTCTTTCTTTTGGTAGGTGCTTCTTTTGATTGATACCATTATCATTTATATTCATCAATTTCACAGTGGAGTAATGTATTTGAAGCGTGAAATGTGGTTAAGTGTTTGTTCCTTACAGCAGGGTCATCTGTTTGTATCGCCAAAAAGCAGATTCACCATTCAATGTTTTTTTTGTGCATATGGGACACCACATGCACCTTACTGAATAATGGATGTTCAGAATGTGATAAATCTTCTTGTTTAGGTATCTCCTTCATTTGGTTTATATTTTTAAAACTCTTATTCCAATGGTCACTAAAAATAATCAATCTGCTGCACAAATTGTGGTACATGTTTCTTCCCCTCTCAGCAGGAAGATTCTCCATTCATGACTGGTATCGTTGGTCTACCATTGAGCGCGATTTTGTTGGATGGGAACCACCACTCCCAGCATTCTGACTATTGGAGTTATTAGGAAAGACTTCTTTCTTTTGCTAGGTGCTTCTTCTGATTGATACCGTTATCACTTATATTCATCAATTTCACAGTGGAGTAAGGTATTTGAATCGTGAAATGTGGTTAAATGTTTGTTCCTTACAGCAGGGTCATCTGTTTGTATTGCCAAAAAGCAGATTCTCCATTCAATGTTTTTTTTGTGCATATGGGACACCACATACACCTTACTGAATAACGGATGTTAAGAATGTGATAAATCTTCTTGTTTAGGTATCTCCTTCATTTGCCTTATATTTTTAAAAATCTTATTCCAATGGTCACTAAAAATAATCAATGTGCTGTACAAATTGTGGTACATGATTGATCCCTCTCAGCAGGGAGATTCCGTTTGATGACTGCTATGTTTGTTCTACCATCGAGGGTGATTTTGTTGGATGGGAACCACTACTCCTAGCATTCTGACTATTGGAGTTATTAGGAAAGACTTCTTTCTTTTGCTAGGTGCTTCTTTTGGTTGATACCGTTATCACTTATATTCATTAATTTCACAGTGGAGTAATGTATTTGAATCTTGAAATGTGGTTAAGTGTTTGTTCTTTACAGCAGGGTCATCTGGTTGTATGGCCACAAAGCAGATTCTCCATTCAATGGTTTTTTTTGTGCATATGGGACACCACATACACCATACTGAATAACGGATGTTCAGAATGTGATAAATCTTCTTGTTTAAGTATCTATTTCATTTGGTTTATATTTTTAAAAATCTTATTCCAATGGTCACTAAAAATAATTAACGTGCTGCACAAATTGTGGTACATGTTTCTTCCCTCTCAGTAGGAAGATTCTCCATTCATGACTGGCATCGATGTTCTACCATTGAGTGTGATTTTGTTGGATGAGAACCACCACTCCCAGCATTCTGACTATTGGAGATACTAGGAAAGACTTCTTTCTTTTTGTAGGTGCTTTTTTTGATTGATACCATTATCACTTATATTCATCAATTTCACAGTGGAGTAATGTATTTGAATTGCTAAATGTGGTTAAGTGTTTGTTCTTTACAGCAGGGTCATCTGTTTGTATGGCCACAAAGCAGATTCTCCTTTCAATGGCTTTTTTGTGCATATGGGACACCACATCCTCCTTACTGAATCATGGATGTTCGGAATGTAATATATCTTCTTGTTTAGGTATTTCCTTCATTCGCTTTGTATTTTTAAAAATCTTATTCCAATGGTCACTAAAAATAATCAATGTGCTGTACAAATTGTGCTACATGTTTCTTCTCTCTTGGCAGGGAGATTCTCCTTTCATGACTGGTATCGTTGTTCTACCATTGAGTGTGATTTTGTTGGATGGGAACCACCACTCCCAGCATTCTGACTATTGGAGATATTAGGAAAGAAATCTTTTTTTTCTAGGTGCTTCTTTTGATTGTACCGTTATCACTTATATTCATCAATTTCTCAGTGGAGTAATTTATTTGAATTGTGAAATGTGGTTTGGTTATTGTTCTTTACACCCGGGTTTTCTTGTTGTATGGCCACAAAGCAGATTCTCCATTCAATGGTTTTTTTGTGCATATGGGACACGACATACACCTTACTGAATAACGGATGTTAAGAATGTGATAAATCTTCTTGTTTAGGTCTCTCCTTCATTTGCTTTATATGTTTAAAAATCTTATTCCGGTGGTCACTAAAAATAATCTGTGTGCTGCAGAAATTGCGGTACATGTTTGTTCCCTCTCAGCAGGGAGATTCCATTTGATAACTGCTATGTTTGTTCTACCATCGAATGTGATTTTGTTGGATGGGAACCACCACTCCCAGCATTCTGACTATTGGAGTTATTAGGAAAGACTTCTTTCTTTTGCTAGGTGCTTCTTTTGATTGATACCGTTATCACTAATATTTATCAATTTCTCAATGGAGTAATGTATTTGCATTGTGAAATGTGGTTAAGTGTTTGTTCTTTACAGCAGGGTCATCTGGTTGTATGGCCACAAAGCAGATTCAACATTGAATGGGTTTTTTGTGCATATGGGACTTCACTTGCAACTTACTGAATAACGGATTTTCGGAATGTGATAAATCTTCTCGTTTAGGTATCTCCTTCATTTGGGTTATATTTTTGAAAATCTTATTCCAATGGTCACTAAAAATTATCAATGTGCTGCACAAATTGTGGTACATTCTTGTTCCCCCTCAGCAGGGAGATTCCGTTTGATGACTGCTATGTTTGTTCTACCATCGAGTGTGATTTTGTTGGATGGGAACCACCACTCCCAGCATTCTGACTATTGGAGTTATTAGGAAAGACTTCTTTCTTTTGCTAGGTGCTTCTTTTGGTTGATACCGTTATCACTTATATTCATTAATTTCACAGTGGAGTAATGTATTTGAATCTTGAAATGTGGTTAAGTGTTTGTTCTTTACAGCAGGGTCATCTGGTTGTATGGCCACAAAGCAGATTCTCCATTCAATGGTTTTTTTTGTGCATATGGGACACCACATACACCATACTGAATAACGGATGTTCAGAATGTGATAAATCTTCTTGTTTAAGTATCTATTTCATTCGGTTTATATTTTTAAAAATCTTATTCCAATGGTCACTAAAAATAATTAACGTGCTGCACAAATTGTGGTACATGTTTCTTCCCTCTCAGTAGGAAGATTCTCCATTCATGACTGGCATCGATGTTCTACCATTGAGTGTGATTTTGTTGGATGAGAACCACCACTCCCAGCATTCTGACTATTGGAGATACTAGGAAAGACTTCTTTCTTTTTGTAGGTGCTTTTTTTGATTGATACCATTATCACTTATATTCATCAATTTCACAGTGGAGTAATGTATTTGAATTGCTAAATGTGGTTAAGTGTTTGTTCTTTACAGCAGGGTCATCTGTTTGTATGGCCACAAAGCAGATTCTCCTTTCAATGGGTTTTTTGTTCATATGGGACACCACATCCTCCTTACTGAATCATGGATGTTCGGAATGTAATATATCTTCTTGTTTAGGTATTTCCTTCATTCGCTTTGTATTTTTAAAAATCTTATTCCAATGGTCACTAAAAATAATCAATGTGCTGTACAAATTGTGCTACATGTTTCTTCCCTCTTGGCAGGGAGATTCTCCTTTCATGACTGGTATCGTTGTTCTACCATTGAGTGTGATTTTGTTGGATGGGAACCACCACTCCCAGCATTCTGACTATTGGAGATATTAGGAAAGAAATCTTTTTTTTCTAGGTGCTTCTTTTGATTGTACCGTTATCACTTATATTCATCAATTTCTCAGTGGAGTAATTTATTTGAATTGTGAAATGTGGTTTGGTTATTGTTCTTTACACCCGGGTTTTCTTGTTGTATGGCCACAAAGCAGATTCTCCATTCAATGGTTTTTTTGTGCATATGGGACACGACATACACCTTACTGAATAACGGATGTTAAGAATGTGATAAATCTTCTTGTTTAGGTCTCTCCTTCATTTGCTTTATATGTTTAAAAATCTTATTCCGGTGGTCACTAAAAATAATCTGTGTGCTGCAGAAATTGCGGTACATGTTTGTTCCCTCTCAGCAGGGAGATTCCATTTGATAACTGCTATGTTTGTTCTACCATCGAATGTGATTTTGTTGGATGGGAACCACCACTCCCAGCATTCTGACTATTGGAGTTATTAGGAAAGACTTCTTTCTTTTGCTAGGTGCTTCTTTTGATTGATACCGTTATCACTAATATTTATCAATTTCTCAATGGAGTAATGTATTTGCATTGTGAAATGTGGTTAAGTGTTTGTTCTTTACAGCAGGGTCATCTGGTTGTATGGCCACAAAGCAGATTCAACATTGAATGGGTTTTTTGTGCATATGGGACTTCACTTGCAACTTACTGAATAACGGATTTTCGGAATGTGATAAATCTTCTCGTTTAGGTATCTCCTTCATTTGGGTTATATTTTTGAAAATCTTATTCCAATGGTCACTAAAAATTATCAATGTGCTGCACAAATTGTGGTACATTCTTGTTCCCCCTCAGCAGGGAGATTCCGTTTGATGACTGCTATGTTTGTTCTACCATCGAGTGTGATTTTGTTGGATGGGAACCACCACTCCCAGCATTCTGACTATTGGAGTTATTAGGAAATACTTCTTTCTTTTGCTAGGTGCTTCTTTTGATTGATACCGTTATCATGTATATTCATCAATTTTACAGTGGAGTAATGTATTTGAATCGCGAAATTTGGTTAAGTGATTGTTTTTTACAGCGGGATCACCAGGTTGTATGGCCACAAAGCAGATTCTCCATTCAATGGTTTGTTTTGTGCATATTGGACTTCACATGCACCTTACTGAATAACAGATGTTCGGAATGTGATAAATCTTATTGATTAGGTATCCCCTTCATTTGCTTTATATTCTTAAAAATCTCTTTCCAGTGGTCACTAAAAATAATCAAGTGCCGCACAAATTGTGGTACTTGTTTGTTTCCTCTCAGCTGGGAGATTCGGTTTGACGACTGCTATGATTGTTCTAAATCGAGTGTGATCTTGTTGGATGGGAACCACCACTCCCAGCATTCTGACTATTGGAGATACTAGGAAAGACTTCTTTCTTTTGGTAGGTGCTTCTTTTGATTGATACCATTATCATTTATATTCATCAATTTCACAGTGGAGTAATGTATTTGAAGCGTGAAATGTGGTTAAGTGTTTGTTCCTTACAGCAGGGTCATCTGTTTGTATCGCCAAAAAGCAGATTCACCATTCAATGTTTTTTTTGTGCATATGGGACACCACATGCACCTTACTGAATAATGGATGTTCAGAATGTGATAAATCTTCTTGTTTAGGTATCTCCTTCATTTGGTTTATATTTTTAAAACTCTTATTCCAATGGTCACTAAAAATAATCAATCTGCTGCACAAATTGTGGTACATGTTTCTTCCCCTCTCAGCAGGAAGATTCTCCATTCATGACTGGTATCGTTGGTCTACCATTGAGCGCGATTTTGTTGGATGGGAACCACCACTCCCAGCATTCTGACTATTGGAGTTATTAGGAAAGACTTCTTTCTTTTGCTAGGTGCTTCTTCTGATTGATACCGTTATCACTTATATTCATCAATTTCACAGTGGAGTAAGGTATTTGAATCGTGAAATGTGGTTAAATGTTTGTTCCTTACAGCAGGGTCATCTGTTTGTATTGCCAAAAAGCAGATTCTCCATTCAATGTTTTTTTTGTGCATATGGGACACCACATACACCTTACTGAATAACGGATGTTAAGAATGTGATAAATCTTCTTGTTTAGGTATCTCCTTCATTTGCCTTATATTTTTAAAAATCTTATTCCAATGGTCACTAAAAATAATCAATGTGCTGTACAAATTGTGGTACATGATTGATCCCTCTCAGCAGGGAGATTCCGTTTGATGACTGCTATGTTTGTTCTACCATCGAGGGTGATTTTGTTGGATGGGAACCACTACTCCTAGCATCCTGACTATTGGAGTTATTAGGAAAGACTTCTTTCTTTTGCTAGGTGCTTCTTTTGGTTGATACCGTTATCACTTATATTCATTAATTTCACAGTGGAGTAATGTATTTGAATCTTGAAATGTGGTTAAGTGTTTGTTCTTTACAGCAGGGTCATCTGGTTGTATGGCCACAAAGCAGATTCTCCATTCAATGGTTTTTTTTGTGCATATGGGACACCACATACACCATACTGAATAACGGATGTTCAGAATGTGATAAATCTTCTTGTTTAAGTATCTATTTCATTTGGTTTATATTTTTAAAAATCTTATTCCAATGGTCACTAAAAATAATTAACGTGCTGCACAAATTGTGGTACATGTTTCTTCCCTCTCAGTAGGAAGATTCTCCATTCATGACTGGCATCGATGTTCTACCATTGAGTGTGATTTTGTTGGATGAGAACCACCACTCCCAGCATTCTGACTATTGGAGATACTAGGAAAGACTTCTTTCTTTTTGTAGGTGCTTTTTTTGATTGATACCATTATCACTTATATTCATCAATTTCACAGTGGAGTAATGTATTTGAATTGCTAAATGTGGTTAAGTGTTTGTTCTTTACAGCAGGGTCATCTGTTTGTATGGCCACAAAGCAGATTCTCCTTTCAATGGGTTTTTTGTGCATATGGGACACCACATCCTCCTTACTGAATCATGGATGTTCGGAATGTAATATATCTTCTTGTTTAGGTATTTCCTTCATTCGCTTTGTATTTTTAAAAATCTTATTCCAATGGTCACTAAAAATAATCAATGTGCTGTACAAATTGTGCTACATGTTTCTTCTCTCTTGGCAGGGAGATTCTCCTTTCATGACTGGTATCGTTGTTCTACCATTGAGTGTGATTTTGTTGGATGGGAACCACCACTCCCAGCATTCTGACTATTGGAGATATTAGGAAAGAAATCTTTTTTTTCTAGGTGCTTCTTTTGATTGTACCGTTATCACTTATATTCATCAATTTCTCAGTGGAGTAATTTATTTGAATTGTGAAATGTGGTTTGGTTATTGTTCTTTACACCCGGGTTTTCTTGTTGTATGGCCACAAAGCAGATTCTCCATTCAATGGTTTTTTTGTGCATATGGGACACGACATACACCTTACTGAATAACGGATGTTAAGAATGTGATAAATCTTCTTGTTTAGGTCTCTCCTTCATTTGCTTTATATGTTTAAAAATCTTATTCCGGTGGTCACTAAAAATAATCTGTGTGCTGCAGAAATTGCGGTACATGTTTGTTCCCTCTCAGCAGGGAGATTCCATTTGATAACTGCTATGTTTGTTCTACCATCGAATGTGATTTTGTTGGATGGGAACCACCACTCCCAGCATTCTGACTATTGGAGTTATTAGGAAAGACTTCTTTCTTTTGCTAGGTGCTTCTTTTGATTGATACCGTTATCACTAATATTTATCAATTTCTCAATGGAGTAATGTATTTGCATTGTGAAATGTGGTTAAGTGTTTGTTCTTTACAGCAGGGTCATCTGGTTGTATGGCCACAAAGCAGATTCAACATTGAATGGGTTTTTTGTGCATATGGGACTTCACTTGCAACTTACTGAATAACGGATTTTCGGAATGTGATAAATCTTCTCGTTTAGGTATCTCCTTCATTTGGGTTATATTTTTGAAAATCTTATTCCAATGGTCACTAAAAATTATCAATGTGCTGCACAAATTGTGGTACATTCTTGTTCCCCCTCAGCAGGGAGATTCCGTTTGATGACTGCTATGTTTGTTCTACCATCGAGTGTGATTTTGTTGGATGGGAACCACCACTCCCAGCATTCTGACTATTGGAGTTATTAGGAAAGACTTCTTTCTTTTGCTAGGTGCTTCTTTTGGTTGATACCGTTATCACTTATATTCATTAATTTCACAGTGGAGTAATGTATTTGAATCTTGAAATGTGGTTAAGTGTTTGTTCTTTACAGCAGGGTCATCTGGTTGTATGGCCACAAAGCAGATTCTCCATTCAATGGTTTTTTTTGTGCATATGGGACACCACATACACCATACTGAATAACGGATGTTCAGAATGTGATAAATCTTCTTGTTTAAGTATCTATTTCATTTGGTTTATATTTTTAAAAATCTTATTCCAATGGTCACTAAAAATAATTAACGTGCTGCACAAATTGTGGTACATGTTTCTTCCCTCTCAGTAGGAAGATTCTCCATTCATGACTGGCATCGATGTTCTACCATTGAGTGTGATTTTGTTGGATGAGAACCACCACTCCCAGCATTCTGACTATTGGAGATACTAGGAAAGACTTCTTTCTTTTTGTAGGTGCTTTTTTTGATTGATACCATTATCACTTATATTCATCAATTTCACAGTGGAGTAATGTATTTGAATTGCTAAATGTGGTTAAGTGTTTGTTCTTTACAGCAGGGTCATCTGTTTGTATGGCCACAAAGCAGATTCTCCTTTCAATGGGTTTTTTGTTCATATGGGACACCACATCCTCCTTACTGAATCATGGATGTTCGGAATGTAATATATCTTCTTGTTTAGGTATTTCCTTCATTCGCTTTGTATTTTTAAAAATCTTATTCCAATGGTCACTAAAAATAATCAATGTGCTGTACAAATTGTGCTACATGTTTCTTCCCTCTTGGCAGGGAGATTCTCCTTTCATGACTGGTATCGTTGTTCTACCATTGAGTGTGATTTTGTTGGATGGGAACCACCACTCCCAGCATTCTGACTATTGGAGATATTAGGAAAGAAATCTTTTTTTTCTAGGTGCTTCTTTTGATTGTACCGTTATCACTTATATTCATCAATTTCTCAGTGGAGTAATTTATTTGAATTGTGAAATGTGGTTTGGTTATTGTTCTTTACACCCGGGTTTTCTTGTTGTATGGCCACAAAGCAGATTCTCCATTCAATGGTTTTTTTGTGCATATGGGACACGACATACACCTTACTGAATAACGGATGTTAAGAATGTGATAAATCTTCTTGTTTAGGTCTCTCCTTCATTTGCTTTATATGTTTAAAAATCTTATTCCGGTGGTCACTAAAAATAATCTGTGTGCTGCAGAAATTGCGGTACATGTTTGTTCCCTCTCAGCAGGGAGATTCCATTTGATAACTGCTATGTTTGTTCTACCATCGAATGTGATTTTGTTGGATGGGAACCACCACTCCCAGCATTCTGACTATTGGAGTTATTAGGAAAGACTTCTTTCTTTTGCTAGGTGCTTCTTTTGATTGATACCGTTATCACTAATATTTATCAATTTCTCAATGGAGTAATGTATTTGCATTGTGAAATGTGGTTAAGTGTTTGTTCTTTACAGCAGGGTCATCTGGTTGTATGGCCACAAAGCAGATTCAACATTGAATGGGTTTTTTGTGCATATGGGACTTCACTTGCAACTTACTGAATAACGGATTTTCGGAATGTGATAAATCTTCTCGTTTAGGTATCTCCTTCATTTGGGTTATATTTTTGAAAATCTTATTCCAATGGTCACTAAAAATTATCAATGTGCTGCACAAATTGTGGTACATTCTTGTTCCCCCTCAGCAGGGAGATTCCGTTTGATGACTGCTATGTTTGTTCTACCATCGAGTGTGATTTTGTTGGATGGGAACCACCACTCCCAGCATTCTGACTATTGGAGTTATTAGGAAATACTTCTTTCTTTTGCTAGGTGCTTCTTTTGATTGATACCGTTATCATGTATATTCATCAATTTTACAGTGGAGTAATGTATTTGAATCGCGAAATTTGGTTAAGTGATTGTTTTTTACAGCGGGATCACCAGGTTGTATGGCCACAAAGCAGATTCTCCATTCAATGGTTTGTTTTGTGCATATTGGACTTCACATGCACCTTACTGAATAACAGATGTTCGGAATGTGATAAATCTTATTGATTAGGTATCCCCTTCATTTGCTTTATATTCTTAAAAATCTCTTTCCAGTGGTCACTAAAAATAATCAAGTGCCGCACAAATTGTGGTACTTGTTTGTTTCCTCTCAGCTGGGAGATTCGGTTTGACGACTGCTATGATTGTTCTAAATCGAGTGTGATCTTGTTGGATGGGAACCACCACTCCCAGCATTCTGACTATTGGAGATACTAGGAAAGACTTCTTTCTTTTGGTAGGTGCTTCTTTTGATTGATACCATTATCATTTATATTCATCAATTTCACAGTGGAGTAATGTATTTGAAGCGTGAAATGTGGTTAAGTGTTTGTTCCTTACAGCAGGGTCATCTGTTTGTATCGCCAAAAAGCAGATTCACCATTCAATGTTTTTTTTGTGCATATGGGACACCACATGCACCTTACTGAATAATGGATGTTCAGAATGTGATAAATCTTCTTGTTTAGGTATCTCCTTCATTTGGTTTATATTTTTAAAACTCTTATTCCAATGGTCACTAAAAATAATCAATCTGCTGCACAAATTGTGGTACATGTTTCTTCCCCTCTCAGCAGGAAGATTCTCCATTCATGACTGGTATCGTTGGTCTACCATTGAGCGCGATTTTGTTGGATGGGAACCACCACTCCCAGCATTCTGACTATTGGAGTTATTAGGAAAGACTTCTTTCTTTTGCTAGGTGCTTCTTCTGATTGATACCGTTATCACTTATATTCATCAATTTCACAGTGGAGTAAGGTATTTGAATCGTGAAATGTGGTTAAATGTTTGTTCCTTACAGCAGGGTCATCTGTTTGTATTGCCAAAAAGCAGATTCTCCATTCAATGTTTTTTTTGTGCATATGGGACACCACATACACCTTACTGAATAACGGATGTTAAGAATGTGATAAATCTTCTTGTTTAGGTATCTCCTTCATTTGCCTTATATTTTTAAAAATCTTATTCCAATGGTCACTAAAAATAATCAATGTGCTGTACAAATTGTGGTACATGATTGATCCCTCTCAGCAGGGAGATTCCGTTTGATGACTGCTATGTTTGTTCTACCATCGAGGGTGATTTTGTTGGATGGGAACCACTACTCCTAGCATTCTGACTATTGGAGTTATTAGGAAAGACTTCTTTCTTTTGCTAGGTGCTTCTTTTGGTTGATACCGTTATCACTTATATTCATTAATTTCACAGTGGAGTAATGTATTTGAATCTTGAAATGTGGTTAAGTGTTTGTTCTTTACAGCAGGGTCATCTGGTTGTATGGCCACAAAGCAGATTCTCCATTCAATGGTTTTTTTTGTGCATATGGGACACCACATACACCATACTGAATAACGGATGTTCAGAATGTGATAAATCTTCTTGTTTAAGTATCTATTTCATTTGGTTTATATTTTTAAAAATCTTATTCCAATGGTCACTAAAAATAATTAACGTGCTGCACAAATTGTGGTACATGTTTCTTCCCTCTCAGTAGGAAGATTCTCCATTCATGACTGGCATCGATGTTCTACCATTGAGTGTGATTTTGTTGGATGAGAACCACCACTCCCAGCATTCTGACTATTGGAGATACTAGGAAAGACTTCTTTCTTTTTGTAGGTGCTTTTTTTGATTGATACCATTATCACTTATATTCATCAATTTCACAGTGGAGTAATGTATTTGAATTGCTAAATGTGGTTAAGTGTTTGTTCTTTACAGCAGGGTCATCTGTTTGTATGGCCACAAAGCAGATTCTCCTTTCAATGGGTTTTTTGTGCATATGGGACACCACATCCTCCTTACTGAATCATGGATGTTCGGAATGTAATATATCTTCTTGTTTAGGTATTTCCTTCATTCGCTTTGTATTTTTAAAAATCTTATTCCAATGGTCACTAAAAATAATCAATGTGCTGTACAAATTGTGCTACATGTTTCTTCTCTCTTGGCAGGGAGATTCTCCTTTCATGACTGGTATCGTTGTTCTACCATTGAGTGTGATTTTGTTGGATGGGAACCACCACTCCCAGCATTCTGACTATTGGAGATATTAGGAAAGAAATCTTTTTTTTCTAGGTGCTTCTTTTGATTGTACCGTTATCACTTATATTCATCAATTTCTCAGTGGAGTAATTTATTTGAATTGTGAAATGTGGTTTGGTTATTGTTCTTTACACCCGGGTTTTCTTGTTGTATGGCCACAAAGCAGATTCTCCATTCAATGGTTTTTTTGTGCATATGGGACACGACATACACCTTACTGAATAACGGATGTTAAGAATGTGATAAATCTTCTTGTTTAGGTCTCTCCTTCATTTGCTTTATATGTTTAAAAATCTTATTCCGGTGGTCACTAAAAATAATCTGTGTGCTGCAGAAATTGCGGTACATGTTTGTTCCCTCTCAGCAGGGAGATTCCATTTGATAACTGCTATGTTTGTTCTACCATCGAATGTGATTTTGTTGGATGGGAACCACCACTCCCAGCATTCTGACTATTGGAGTTATTAGGAAAGACTTCTTTCTTTTGCTAGGTGCTTCTTTTGATTGATACCGTTATCACTAATATTTATCAATTTCTCAATGGAGTAATGTATTTGCATTGTGAAATGTGGTTAAGTGTTTGTTCTTTACAGCAGGGTCATCTGGTTGTATGGCCACAAAGCAGATTCAACATTGAATGGGTTTTTTGTGCATATGGGACTTCACTTGCAACTTACTGAATAACGGATTTTCGGAATGTGATAAATCTTCTCGTTTAGGTATCTCCTTCATTTGGGTTATATTTTTGAAAATCTTATTCCAATGGTCACTAAAAATTATCAATGTGCTGCACAAATTGTGGTACATTCTTGTTCCCCCTCAGCAGGGAGATTCCGTTTGATGACTGCTATGTTTGTTCTACCATCGAGTGTGATTTTGTTGGATGGGAACCACCACTCCCAGCATTCTGACTATTGGAGTTATTAGGAAATACTTCTTTCTTTTGCTAGGTGCTTCTTTTGATTGATACCGTTATCATGTATATTCATCAATTTTACAGTGGAGTAATGTATTTGAATCGCGAAATTTGGTTAAGTGATTGTTTTTTACAGCGGGATCACCAGGTTGTATGGCCACAAAGCAGATTCTCCATTCAATGGTTTGTTTTGTGCATATTGGACTTCACATGCACCTTACTGAATAACAGATGTTCGGAATGTGATAAATCTTATTGAATAGGTATCCCCTTCATTTGCTTTATATTCTTAAAAATCTCTTTCCAGTGGTCACTAAAAATAATCAAGTGCCGCACAAATTGTGGTACTTGTTTGTTTCCTCTCAGCTGGGAGATTCGGTTTGACGACTGCTATGATTGTTCTAAATCGAGTGTGATCTTGTTGGATGGGAACCACCACTCCCAGCATTCTGACTATTGGAGATACTAGGAAAGACTTCTTTCTTTTGGTAGGTGCTTCTTTTGATTGATACCATTATCATTTATATTCATCAATTTCACAGTGGAGTAATGTATTTGAAGCGTGAAATGTGGTTAAGTGTTTGTTCCTTGCAGTAGGGTCATCTGTTTGTATCGCCAAAAAGCAGATTCACCATTCAATGTTTTTTTTGTGCATATGGGACACCACATGCACCTTACTGAATAACGGATGTTCAGAATGTGATAAATCTTCTTGTTTAGGTATCTCCTTCATTTGGTTTATATTTTTAAAACTCTTATTCCAATGGTCACTAAAAATAATCAATCTGCTGCACAAATTGTGGTACATGTTTCTCCCCTCTCTGCAGGAAGATTCTCCATTCATGACTGGCATCGTTGGTCTACCATTGAGTGCGATTTTGTTGGATGGGAACCACCACTCCCAGCATTCTGACTATTGGAGTTATTAGGAAAGACTTCTTTCTTTTGCTAGGTGCTTCTTCTGATTGATACCGTTATCACTTATATTCATCAATTCACAGTGGAGTAAGGTATTTGAATCGTGAAATGTGGTTAAATGTTTGTTCCTTACAGCAGGGTCATCTGTTTGTATTGCCAAAAAGCAGATTCTCCATTCAATGTTTTTTTTGTGCATATGGGACACCACATACACCTTACTGAATAACGGATGTTAAGAATGTGGTAAATCTTCTTGTTTAGGTATCTCCTTCATTTGCTTTATATTTTTAAAAATCTTATTCCAATGGTCACTAAAAATAATCAATGTGCTGTACAAATTTTGGTACATGATTGATCCCTCTCAGCAGGGAGATTCCGTTTGATGACTGCTATGTTTGTTCTACCATCGAGTGTGATTTTGTTGGATGGGAACCACCACTCCCAGCATTCTGACTATTGGAGTTATTAGGAAAGACTTTTTTCTTTTACTAGGTGCCTCTTTTGATTGATACCGTTATCACTTATATTCATTCATTTCACAGTGGAGTAATGTA
The DNA here is from genome assembly GCF_023864275.1 of Schistocerca cancellata. Taxonomy (NCBI): domain Eukaryota; kingdom Metazoa; phylum Arthropoda; class Insecta; order Orthoptera; family Acrididae; genus Schistocerca; species Schistocerca cancellata. Next base: position 4,117,627 of record NW_026047149.1, on the reverse strand, counting down.
TTTGAATCGTGAAATGTGGTTAAGTGATTGTTCTTTACAGCGGGGTCACCAGGTTGTATGGCCACAAAGCAGATTCTCCATTCAATGGGTTTTTTTTGCATATGGGACACCACATACTCCTTACTGAATAACGGATGTTCGGAATGTGATAAATCTTCTTGTTTAGGTATCTCCTTCATTTGCTTTATATTTTTAAAAATCTTATTCCAATGGTCACTAACAATAATCAATGTGCTGCACAAATTGTGGTACATGTTTGTTCCCTCTCAGGAGGGAGATATCGTTTGATGACTGCTATGATTGTTCTACCATCGAGTGTGATTTTGTTGGATGGGGACAACCACTCGCAACATTCTGACTATTGGTGATATTAGGAAAGTCTTCTTTCTTTTGCTAGGTGCTTCCTTTGATTGATACCGTTATCACTTATATTCATCAATTTCACAGTGGAGTAATGTATTTGAATCGTGAAATGCGGTTAAGTGTTTGTTCTTTACAACGGGGTCACCAGGTTGTATGGCCACAAAGCAGATTCTCCATTCAATGGGTTTTTTGTGCATATGGGATTTCACATGCACCCTACTGAATAATGGATGTTCGGAATGTGATATATCTTCTTGTTTAGGTATCTCCTTCATTCGCTTTGTACTTTTAAAAATCATATTTCATGGGTCACTAAAAATAATCAATGTGCTGCACAAATTGTGGTACATGTTTCTTCCCTCTCGGCAGGGAGTTTCTCCTTTCATGACCGGTATCATTGTTCTACCATTGAGTGTGATTTTGTTGGATGGGAACCACCACTCGCAGCATTCTGACTATTGGAGTTATTAGGAAAGACTTCTTTCTTTTGCTAGGTGCTTCTTTTGATTGATACCGTTATCACTTATATTTATCAATGTCACAGTGGAGTAATGTATTTGAATCGTGAAATGTGGTTAATTGTTTGTTCCTTACAGCAGGAACAGCAGGGTTATCTGTATGGCCAAGAAACACACTCTCCATTCATTGGTTTTTTAGTGCATATGGGACACCACATACACCTTACTGAATAACGGATGTTCAGAATGTGATAAATCTTCTTGTCTTGGTATCTCCTTCATTTGCTTTATATTTTTAAAAATCTTATTCCAATGGTCACTAAAAATAATCAATGTGCTGCACAAATTGTTGTACATGTTTGTTCCCTCTCAGCAGGGAGATTCCGTTTGATGTCTGCTGTGTTTGTTCTACCATTGAGTGTGATTTTGTTGGATGGGAATGACCACTCCCAGCATTCTGACTATTGGAGTTATGAGGAAAGACTTCTTTCTTTTCCAAGGTGCTTATTTTGATTGATACCGTAATCACTTGTTGTTGTTGTTGTTGTGGTCTTCAGTCCTGAGACTGGTTTGATGCAGCTCTCAATGCTACTCTATCCTGTGCAAGCTTCTTCATCTCCCAGTACCTACTGCAACCTACATTTTTCTGAATCCGCTTAGTGTATTCATCTCTTGGTCTCCCTCTACGATTTTTACCCTCCACGGTGCCCTCCAATGCTAAATTTGTGATCCCTTGATGCCTCAAAACATGTCCTACCAACCGATCCCTTCTTCTAGTCAAGTTGTGCAACAAACTCCTCTTCTCCCCAATCCTATTCAATACCTCCTCATTAGTTACGTGATCTACCCACCTTATCTTCGGCATTCTTCTGTGGCACCATGTTTCGAAAGCTTCTATTCTCTTCATGTCCAAACTAGTTATTGTCCATGATTCATTTCCATACATGGCTACACTCCATACATCCATCTAACTGAATAACAGATGTTCGGAATGTAATATATGTTCTTGTTTAGGTAATTCCTTCATTTGCTTTATATTTTTAAAAATATTATTCCAATGGTCACTAAAAATAATCAATGTGCTGCATAAATTGTGGTACATGTTTGTTCCCTCTCAGCAGGGAGATTCCGTTTGATAACTGGTATGTTTGTTCTACCATCGAATGTGATTTTGTTGGATGGGAACCACAACTCCCAGCATTCTGACTATTGGAGTTATTACGAAAGACTTCTTTCTTTTGCTAGGTGCTTCTTTTGATTGATACCGTTATCACTAATATTCATCAATTTCTAAATGGAGTAATGTATTTGAATTGTGAAATGTGGCTAAATGTTTGTTAGTTACAGCAGGGTCATCTGTTTGTATGGCCAAAGAGCAGATTCTCCATTCAATGGTTTTTTTGTGCATATGGGATACCACATACACCATACTGAATAACGGATGTTCAGAATGTGATATGTCTTCTTGTTTAGGTATCTCCTTCATTTAGTTTATATTTTTAAAAATCTTATTCCAATGGCCACTAAAAATAATGTGCTGCACAAATTGTGGTACATTTTTGTTTCCTCTCAGCAGGGAGATTCCATTTGATGACTGCTATGTTTGTTCTACCATCGAGTGTGATTTTGTTGGATGGGAACCACCACTCCCAGCATTCTGACTATTGGAGTTATTAGGAAAGACTTCTTTCTTTTGCTAGGTACCAATTTTTGATTGATACCATTATCACTTATATTCATCAATTTCACAGTGGAGTAATGTATTTGAATCGAGTAATCTGGTTAAGTAATTGTTCATTACAGCGAGGTCACCAGGATGTATGGCCACAAAGCAGATTCTCCATTCAATTTTGTTTTGTGCATATGGGACGTCACATGCACCTTACTGAATAACGGATGTTCAGATTGTGATAAATCTTCTTGTTTAGGTATCTCCTTCATTTGGGTTATATTTTTGAAAATCTTATTCCAATGGTCACTAAAAATAATCAATGTGCTGCACAAATTGTGGAACATGTTTGTTCCCTCTCAGCAGGGAGATTCCGTTTGATGACTGCTATGTTTGTTCTACCATCGAGTGTGATTTTGTTGGATGGGAACAACCACTCGCAACATTCTGACTATTGGTGTTATTAGGAAAGTCTTCTTTCTTTTGCTAGGTGCTTCCTTTGATTGGTACCGTTATCACTTATATTCATCAATTTCACAGTGGAGTAATGTATTTGAATCGTGAAATGCGGTTAAGTGTTTGTTCTTTACAACGGGGTCACCAGGTTGTATGGCCACAAAGCAGATTCTCCATTCAATGGTTTTTTGTGCATATTGGACACCACATTCACTATACTGAGTACCGGATGTTCAGAATGTGATAAATCTTCTTGTTTAAGTATCTCTTTCATTTGCTTTATATTTTTAAAAATCTTATTCCAATGGTCACTAAAAATAATCAATGTGCTGCACAAATTGTGGAACATGTTTGTTCCCTCTCAGCAGGGAGATTCCGTTTGATGACTGCTATGTTTGTTCTACCATCGAGTGTGATTTTGTTGGATGGGAACCACCACTCCCAGCAATCTGACTATTGGAGTTTTTAACGAAATTGCTGTGTAAATTTCGTTAAAGAATTTTATTTGCTTTTAAGTTAATTTTCTTTACCTTACTTTCTTTGCGTGCGAACTTTGTTGTAGAACCTCTCTCTTATTTACGTGTGGTAATAAAAATTTTCAGTTTCAAAAGAATTACGTACATTAACAAATTACGTGAACTCATATTAACTGATTAAGAATATTTGGTTGAAAATTAAATTCTATACATCATTCGGCCTTGGCACACATTTTCTAAATGCAGTGGATATTTTTTTGTTAAATATTTTTACTGAATTCTTTCCCGGCGTTAGCCTTTGAACACAAGATTATCGCTATTAGCAGAAAATGGTTAATTATTACCAAGCCAACATTTAATTATCACTGATCAAACCTACTTCGCTATACATTAAAGTTATTTGAAAGAACCAAAATTGTTAAATTTCAATGTTAACTATCCGTCTAAGAATGCACAAATGTGTAACTTTTTTTTTTTTTTTTTAAATCTCAGTCAGTCTCTGGATCGCTGTAAAAGTAGAACATTCTCTTAGTTCACTGTTAATGTTTATGTATCTGTTTCCGATTTAGGGGTTTGGTTGATTTTTCCTTTAGCGGAACAATTTTTTAAATGTGCCGTCGCTGCAAATCGATCGGTCGCGGCACAGCCTAGCATCACCGCTAAAAAATGCTGAAAACTCTTTAAAGAAATATTATAGATGACAGGGGCATGCTAATTTACATTAATAATAGACACTTTTTATAAATTCTGATATATTTAGATCAAGCAATAATTCAACTCACAATAGTTCGTAATTTCTCCTTCAATGGCGGCTAAATCTAGATACAGACAAATGACGTCTACCCAATCACCAAATACATTGTTACAGCTTCCTACCACTTTCAGCTCTAAACGAGGAAGACCAAAGAATACATAGTGCATTGTGCTTTTATAGTATTGCTGACTATTAACATTTCTTTGTAATTTCACGACATTATTTCCCTCTGGCTGAATTTCACATCTCTGTTATCTCAGATATTGCCACATTGCACAATTACATATTTAATATAGAAATATTACCATCCTAAATACAGAGAGAATATCACTACAAAAAATATTACAATAATAACAAATGTCTTTTACGCAAAATTCAATACTATTTTTTGTTAAATAATTACATTATATACAAATTGCTCAGAGTGGCGTATATGGTACAAATAAATTTCAGTTTGTTAATGTGTGAGTTTGGCAGGGAACGTTACATTGCCCCCTGGCAGCATTTGGCAAAGAGTTTCTATACTTTGACACAATGGTGCCAGTAACGTTTTTTACAATTTTGTATTTTTATGGAATGGCTCTTTTAATTAGTCCCAGGTTTATATATGTTCATGGCTCCCCCATTTGGGCGAAGGCAGACAGAAAACCTGGGCAAAACTGTGCCGGAGCCCAGCCATCCCAGTTGGTTCATGATTAATCTTGTCTCCTTAGCAGTCATTCTTTTGAACTGATTTAACAGTTTGTCATCAACGGTTACATAATATCACTGTCACATACAGTTCAACGATATACTGCAAGGTCACTTGTCCTAGGATATATCACTTAGTTTTTTGAAATCATTTAGCACAGCATCACTTTTTATAATGTTCCCACTACCTACGTGTCACAAATCCATCTCCTACACTTGTTAGTGTTCATTTTCTCTTATCAGTTCACAGGTACACATAATAAATGTTCAATGTTTATCAAAAATGGAGTCATTGATATGTTATGCAGTTTGTGTAAATATTTTGGAAAATGACAACAATGCTATAGTCGGTGAGCGGTGCGGAATGATTGTTGAGCAGCGCTCGGCGCGGCGCGTCGGGTCCGTGTAGGTCACCGCCCCCGGTGTTGACAGCTACGGCGCGGAGGGGCGTGGCTGTCTGGTCTGCTACGGGCTGCTGCGGCCGCTGCATGGCTGATGTAGCCAGATGCGCGTTGGATATCAGCTCGCCCGTGTGACGTCTTCTTGCAGTGCTCCAGCAAACATGCAACAAGTTCACAAACAGTGTACTATCCTTATGGGCATTTTTCCTGCTGTGGGAAAGAACGCACACAGTTATTGGCAGTTATTATTCAGTAGGCCTTCACTAGTCTGGTTTGCACAATGTTTCGTTGTCACAGTAACACGTTTTATGGGCACACAATATTTTTCACCATGTCATGACTTGTCATTAGTCACACGCAAGTTTCACCTTAGGACAAAATGTATCTCTGTAGTCAATGCGCTTTTCTGGCGTCCCTTGGCACACAAAGAATTAAAGTTTGACACTAACTTGGTCCACCGTCCGTTATCGGCTCACTGTTCGTGTCGTGCAAGTTCCTTGTCCACTTGCACACACGGCGATTATACAGTTTTTTATTACTTATACACAACAACTTCGTGACGTATTGCTGCAGGTTTAACAGTCACTGTCTGTCTCTGCCACACAATACTGCACTTTTGTTTAAGTTCCTTTATTTTTATTTACAATGTCCACTGTGTGAATTTTTGTAACAGCACATTCGTAACTCTTTACCAAGGTGTGTGATATTTGCGGACATGGTAACAAATATTAAAATTTCGTATTAGTTTGCCCAAAAATCATCTATATTCATGTTTGAGTAGATTTTATTTGTGCATTCTAGCCGGATTCAGGCATATTGTTCAATAACTCCTTTGAAATCATGTCACACTTTACTATCAAGGTCCTACGTAACTACAGTGTAGTCTCTGTAGGTTAAAATTGACTTGGACTGTATCTGGCTAGTTCCCTTTTTTTTTTTTTTTTACTGATTGAATCTGCACATGCTTCAATTGAAGCTTCTCTGTGCGTAACTTTGTGTTACTTAAATTTGCAATAAGTTTGCCTCCCATGGTGCCCTCGGGTCACTACTGGGTGCATTATTCTCTCTGATAACATTGGTTAGATAATAAAGTTCTCAGGGCCTCATATTATTGATATTATTCTGGATTCGAATCTGTCAATCTGACAGCTACACATATATACATACATACATATATAATAGAAAAGATTGTGCCAAGAAATAATTCAATTTTGACACACATATAGAAAATTATGCAGTACACTATCTAATCATTACTAAAATGTTCCTCTTGACTGAACTCTGTCACAGCTTAACACTACAAATAATTGCACTAATCAGATTATCTGTGCAGACATTTAGAGCATGTTTTAGATAACACAAATTAAAAGAAGACATAACACAAATATTCATAAACAAAAGAGAAAGTCAATCATATTCTTATAACTAGATACTTCTACACTAGTACATTATGTCTACAGATCACACATCATTAATGTTCATTATTTACAAAAGAATGGTGTCCTCATAGGACTATGAGTCATTTACTGTAGGAATATTTTTTACATCCGTACTCTCCATGAGTGGGGATCTGCTAAGAGATAGCTACTATTTCCTTCTTGGACTAAGGAATGGAGTATGAGGCTCGACAGTAGGTTTTGTAAGGTTTCACCTCGATATTGTACTGATATCCCTTAACAGTTCCTGGTCGTTCTGAAAATACATCTGCATAATTAGATAATAACTGTACCAAAACCTGCTTTTGCATTGAATTCAAACTTTCGGACTGTGATACTTTGTTCACAAGTGCGTCCACATTTGCTTTTAATTGATCACTTTGTACATCTGGATAATAGAGATTTTGTCCTATAGAATGATTGTCTAAATGTAGTATCCACTGATTCCTACATTTTATGTTAATAGTATTACAATTAGGCACAGGTACCTCTTCAGATCTGAGCATGGGCAATTCTATCCTCCTACCAGCGTTCATCAAACTTAATTTTCCCTGAGAAAGGTCGATTACTGCGTCCCTTTCTCTCAAAAAATCTACCCCCAAAATGCAGGCTACCTTTAAACCCTTTACTACCAGGAATGAGTACGCTATGGCTTCTTCCCCTAAATACATCTCTACCCGCACTTGGAGTTTAATTATTTGTCGCTGTGCACTTATGGCTCCAGTGACTTTACAATTATTCACGGGAAAAGTCAGCATATGCTTTTCTTTCCCCAGTACTCTGAATAAGTCCATACTCATGACACTGACAGTAGCACCTGTATCTACGATTGCTTGCACATCAATATTGTTAATTTTGATCTCTATTATCGCTTGTACTTTGTCTTTGTGCTCCTTTATGCACGTGAATGGTTCAGTTATTAATTCATGTCCCATCTGTACCCCGTCATTATATCTAAGGATACAGATTCCCGATGTTTTGTTCTGTGTCGGGCTGCTCTCACTCCAAACCTCAGCCGACGGTGGAGAGCGTATCTCGGCTGAATCTAGTTTGTTGGATTATTGCTGGTGGATGGGTGTGGCTGCTCTGTGTCACTGACCTCTACTATGTGTAAGTTGTGTTGCGTCGGCCGCCACGGTTGCGCAATTGGCGCATTTTGTGGTGGCGGTCGGTTATTGTCATATCTTTCACTGTTTTGCTGGTCCGGACTGGGCCTCTGGTTCTGTGGCCAAGTTCGGTTTGCATCATTATAAGTATTAGTGTTCCACGGCCCCCTGGCATTTTTCCATCTACTATTGCTTGGTGGGCCTGTTTCATATCGGTCATCTGACCTCCTTTTCCGGTCATTATTCACCGGCGGACTATTGCCGTTCCGGTCTCTACCTCTATTCCCGTTTTGTACATAATCTTGTCTCCTATTGTTACCTCCGCCGTTTCCATTACTTGGTGGAGGCGTGTTATTTCGACCATTTCTGTAACCGTTTCCGTTACTTCTAGCCTGTTCAGAGGCTGCCTTAACATCCTCCTGAATCAGGTCAATTGAGTCCAGAACAGACAAGAAATGTTCCATATCGTTTTCGGGCACGTGTATAAGTTTTTCCTTTACATGTATCGGCAAGTGTGATTTCAAAAGTCTGATCAAATCCCAGGATGAAATCTGCTCGTCCCAATAACGGGTCTTATTAATGTACTTCTCAAAATATTTTCGCAAATTGCCTAATCGTGGAGAATACGGCTCTGGATTATATACCTCCTTCCGTAATCTCTCCTGAATACATGTTGACCAATATTTGGCCAAGAATGCCTTTTCAAATTGCTCATATGTATCGCAACTGTCAGTTGCTTCGGTTGCCCATAATGTAGCATCTCCTTGTATGTAAGACATAACGAACTGTATTTTCTGTGTATGACTCCAAACGCTAGGCAAAATGTTTCTAAATCCCTTGATAAACACTACAGGGTGAACAGATTTCTTCTCCGTTGTAAAGATCTGAAACTGTCGGTTTCTAATCAGACTTTCTTCAATCACTACTTTGGAATGACATTTATTTGTTTCGCTTACATTGGTTGCCTGTTCTGTCTCGCAGTCCCAATTTTTTACTGCTGTATTTATATGCCTATCATTGTTGGACCTGGCTGGCGTGACACACTCCTGCGCGTCGCCGTGCAGCAAGCTGATCTCCAGTTCGGCAAGACGACGGCTGACATTCCGCTGCCATAGCGGAATGTCAGTGTGCACCGCCTTTTTAAGGTCCTTTATTTCCACATTGGAGCCCACGTCTTTGGCTTCAATCGCGGCGTGCACTTGTTCGGGCACTTTGTGCTCAATTACTTGATTTGTGTCAATCTCTAATTGTTCCACCCTGTTGGTCAGTACACTGATTTCCTCTACGATACTGGCGTTAGCCACTTGGATACTATCTACTCTTTCGCTTAGTTCTTTCACCGCTTTGGGTAAGGTTTCATAGTTTTGCTTCATACTAACAATCTCACTTTGCATAGCTTCTAAAGACTGCATTAACTGCAAGTCTCTCTCATGCATGCGTCGATCACGCTCTGCTTGTTTAGCATCACATTCTCTATCACGCTCTGCTTGTTTAGCATCACGTTCACTATCGCGTTCTGCTTGCATACATGCAAATTCAGCTACCAATCTGGTCACGCTCTGCTTGCATACGTACAAATTCACTTTGGAAATTGAACATGCGCTTGAACATAACTCTTAATGATTGCACTTCTGACATCTCACCACTGTCTGGTCCGTGTCCAGTGCTTGCGGGTGGCACAGTATATCCGCTATCAACTGAATCACTGGGTGGCAGTGGCAACATTTCTTGCCCTTCTACCCCCAGATTCTCACATTGTACTTACTGAACTACGTCACTAACATTACTTTGTGTCCCACTTTCTAACTCGGTATCACTACTTACTAACTGTTGTTCATTATCCATGTTGATATCCTTCTTACTACGCAATCTAACCATAATAAACAAGAGAAATAAAATCTGAACTAAATATCCTAACACTCAGGTTTCACTGACATAATCACACAAGAAATGGTCATTTGTTAAAACACACTTATTATATACTACAATGACTAACTACTCAAATGTCCTGTTATTTTAAAACAAAGCACTAACAACAAGCACACCACTAATGATCCGAGAACACCGCACTGAGGCTACTTTACTACCCACAGGACAACTACACTGTAGCTTTACCTTTTGGTGATCTATCTTGGGTGCAGCTGCCCCCTGGTATTGTGGTAGCTAATTAATTTTTCGAAATAATGAGCTCTCTTCTTCAGCTTGCCTCTGGGTATATAGTGTTCTCATGCAAAAAATCATATACAGGTATTACCACACAATGTTGGTTATGCAATACATACAATACATGGAAAAATTATTAAATGTTCTCCAACAAAGTTCGACTATAATAATTCCCTAGTTATCTCATGGGTATTTAGTGGCCACTGCATATTCGGGCCCCACGTTGGGTGCCAATTTAACGAAATTTCCTGTGTAAATTTCGTTAAAGAATTTTATTTGCTTTTAAGTTAATTTTCTTTACCTTACTTTCTTTGCGTGCGAACTTTGTTGTAGAACCTCTCTCTTATTTACGTGTGGTAATAAAAATTTTCACTTTCAAAAGAATTACGTACATTTACAAATTACGTGAACTCATATTAATTGATTAAGAATATTTGGTTGAAAATTAAATTCTTTACGTCATTCGGCCTTGGCACACATTTTCTAAATGCAGTGGATTTTTTTTTTGTTAAATATTTTTACTGAATTCTTTCCCAGTGTTAGCTTTCGAACACAAGATTATCACTATTAGCAGAAAATGGTTAATTATTACCAAGCCAACATTTAATTATCACTGATCAAACTTACATCGCTATACATTAAAGTTATTTGAAAGAACCAAAATTGTTAAATTTCAATGTTAACTATCCGTCTAAGAATGCACAAATATGTAACTATTTTTCTTTTTTTTTTTTAATCTCAGTCAGTCTCTGGATCGCTGTAAAAGAAGAACATTCTCTTAGTTCACTGTTAATGTTTATCTATCTGTTCCCGATTTACGGGTTTGGTTGATTTTTCCTTTAGCGGAACAATTTTTTAAATGTGCCGTCGCTGCAAATCGATCGGTCGCGGCACAGCCTAGCAACACCGCTAAAAAATGCTGAAAACTCTTTAAAGAAATATTATAGATGACAGGGGCAAGCTAATTTACATTAATAATAGACACTTTTTATAAGTTCTGATATATTTAGATCAAGCAATAATTCAACTTACATTAGTTCGTAATTTCTCCTTCAATGGCGGCTAAATGTAGATACAGAAAAATGACGTCTACCCAATCACCAAATACATTGTTACAGCTTCCTACCGCTTTCAGCTCTAAACGAGGAAGACCAAAGAATACATAGTGCATTGTGCTTTTATAGTATTGCTGACTATTAACATTTCTTTGTAATTTCACGACATTATTTCCCTCTGGCTGAATTTCACATCTCTGTTATCTCACATATTGCCACATTGCGCAATTACATATTTAATATAGAAATATTACCATCCTAAATACAGAGAGAATATCACTACAAGAAATATTACAATAATAACAAATGTCTTTTACGCAAAATTCAATAATATTTTTTGTTAAATAATTACATTATATACAAATTGCTCAGAGTGGCGTATATGGTACAAATAAATTTCAGTTTGTTAATGTGTGAGTTTGCCAGGGAACGTTACAAGTTATTAGGGTAGACTTCTTTCTTTTGCTAGGTGCTTCTTTTGATTGATACTGTTATCACTTATACTCATCAATTTCACAGTGGAGTAATGTATTTGAATCGTGAAATGTGGTTAAATGTTTGTTCCTTACAGCAGGGTCATCTGTTTTTATGGCCAAAAAGCAGATTCTCCATTCAATGGTTTTTTTGTGCATATGGGACTTCACATGCACCTTACTGAATAATGGATGTTCAGAATGTCATAAATCTTCTTGATTACGTATCCCCTTCATTTGCTTTATATTTTTAAAAATCTTATTCCAATGGTCACTAAAAATAATCAATGTGCTGCACAAATTGTGGTACATGTTTGTTCCCTCTCAGCAGGGAGATTCCATTTTACGACTGCTACGTTTGTTCTACCATTGAGTGTGATTTTGCTGGATGGGCAACACCAGTCCCAACATTCTGACTATTGGAGATATTAGGAAAGACTTCTTTCTTTTGCTAGTTGCTTATTTTGATTGATACCGTTATCACTTATATTCATCAATTTCCCAGTGGAGTAATGTATTTGAATTGTGAAATGTGGTTAATTGATTGTTCCTTACAGCAGGGCCATCTGATTGTATGGCCAAATAGCAGATTCTCCATTCAATGGTTTTTTTGTGCATATGGGACACCACATACACCTTACTGAGTAACAGATGTTCAGAATGTGATAAATCTTCTTGTTTAGGTATCTCCTTAATTTGCTTCATATTTTTAAAAATCTTATTCCTATGGTCACTAAAAATAATCAATGTGCTGCACAAATTGTGGTACATGTTTGTTCCCTCTCAGCAGGGAGATTCCGTTTGATGACTGCTATGTTTATTCTACCATCGAGTGTGATTTTCTTGGATGGGAACCAGCACTTCCAGCATTCTGACTATTGGAGTTATTAGGAAAGACTTCTTTCTTTTGCTAGGTACTTCTATTGATTGATACCGTTATCACTTATATTCATCAATTTCACAGTGGAGTAAAGTATTTGAATCGTGAAATGTAGTTAAATGTTTGTTCCTTACAGTAGGGTCATCTGTTTGTATGGCCAAAAAGCAGATTCTCCATTCAATGTTTTTTTTTGTGCATATGGGACACCCCATACACCATACTGAATAACGAATGTTCACAATGTGATATATCTTCTTGTTTAGGTATCTCATTCATTTGCTTTATATTTTTAAAATCTTATTCCAATGGTCACTAAAAATAATCAATGTGATGCACAGATTGTGGTACATGTTTGATCCCTCTCCGCAGGGAGGTTCCATTTGATGACTGCTATGTTTGTTCTACCATCGAGTGCGATTTTGTTGGATGGGAACCACCACTCCCAGCATACTGACTATTGGAGTTATTAGGAAAGACTTCTTTCTTCTGCTAGGTGCTTCATTTGATTGATGCTGTTATCACTTATATTCATCAGTTTCACAGTGGAGTAATGTATATGAATCGTCAAATGTGGTTAAGTGTTTGTTTTTTACAGCAGGGTCATCTGGTTTTATGGCCACAAAGCAGATTCTCCATTCAATGGAATTTTGGTGCAGATGGGACACCACATACACCTTAATGAATAGTGGATGCTCGGAATGTGATAAATCTTCTTGTTTAGGGATCTCCTTCATTTGCTTTATATTTTTAAAAATCTCATTCCAATGGTCACGAAAAATAATCAATGTGCTGCACAAATTGTGGTACATGTTTGTTCCCTCTCAGGAGGGAGATATCATTTGATGACTGCTATGTTTGTTCTAAAATCGAGTGTGATTTTGTTGGATGGGATCCACCACTCCCAGCATTCTGACTATTGGAGTTATTAGGAAAGACTTCTTTCTTTTGCTAGGTGCTTCTTCTGATTGATACCGTTATCACTTATATTCATCAATTTCACAGTGGAGTAAGGTATTTGAATCGTGAAATGTGATTAAATGTTTGTTCCTTACAGCAGGGTCACCTGTTTGTATTGCCAAAAAGCAGATTCTCCATTCAATGTTTTTTTTGTGCATATGGGACACCACATACACCTTACTGAATAATGGATATTCAGAATGTGCTACATCTTCTCGTTTAGGTATCTCCTTCATTGTTTTATATTTTTTAAAATCTTATTCCAATGGTCACTAAAAATAATCAATATGCTGCATACATTGTGGTACATGTTTGTTCCCTCTCAGCAGCGAGATTCCGTTTTACGACTGCTATGATTGTTCTACAATCGAGTGTGATATTATTGGATGGGAACCTCCACTCCAGGCATTCTGACTATTGGAGTTATTAGGGAAGACTTCTTTCTTTTGCTAGGTGCTTCTTTTGATTGATACTGTTATCAATTATATTCATCAATTTCACAGTGGAGTAATGTATTTGAATCGTGAAATGTGGTTAAATGTTTGTTCCTTACACTTTTGTGCATATGGGACTTCGCATGCACCTTACTGAATAATGGAGGTTCAGAATGTGATAAATCTTCTTGTTTAGGTATCTCCTTCATTTGCTTTATATTTTTAAAAATCTTATTCCAGTGGTCACTAAAAATAATCAATTTGCTGCACAAATTGTGGTACATGTTTCTTCCCTCTCGGCAGGGAGATTCTCCTTTCATGACTGGTATCGTTGTTCTACCATTGAGTGTGATTTTGTGGATGGGAACCACAACTCCCAGCATTCTGACTATTGGAGTTATTAGGAAATACATCTTTCTTTTGCCAGGTGCATCTTTTGATTGGGACCGTTATCACTTAGATTTATCAATTTCACAGTGGAGTAATGTATTTGAATCGTGAAATGTAGTTAAATGTTTGTTCCTTACAGCAGGGTCATGTGTTTGTATGGCCAAAAAGCCGATTCTCCATTCAATGATTTTTTGTGCATGTGGGACACCACAACACCTTACTGAATAACAGATGTTCAGAATGTGATAAATCTTCTTGTTGAAGTATCTCCTTCATTTGCTTTATATTATGCAAAATCTTATTCCAATGGTCACTAATAATAATCAATGTGCTGCAAAAATTGTGGGACATGTTTGTTCCCTCTCAGCAGGGAGATTCCGTTTGATGACTGCTATGTTTGTTCTACCATTGAGTGTGATTTTGTTGGATGGGATCCACCACTCCCAGCATTCTGACTATTGGAGTTATTAGGAAAGACTTCTTTCTTTTGCAAGGTGCTTCTTTTGATTGATACCGTTATCACTTATTGTTGTTGTTGTGGTCTTCAGTCCTGAGACTGGTTTGATGCAGCTCTCCATGCTACTCTATCCTGTGCAAGCTTCTTCATCTCCCAATACCTACTGCAACGTACATCCTTCTGAATCTGCTTAGTGTATTCATCTCTTGGTCTCCCTCTACGATTTTTACCCTCCACGGTGCCCTCCAATGCTAAATTTGTGATCCCTTGGTGCCTCAAAACATGTCCTACCTACCGATCCCTTCTTCTAGTCAAGTTGTGCCACAAACTCCTCTTCTCCCCAATCCTATTCAATACCTCCTCATTAGTTACGTGATTTACCCACCTTTTCTTCAGCATTCTTCTGTAGCACCACATTTCGAAAGCTTCTATTGTCTTCTTGTCCAAACTAGTTATTGTCCATGTTTCACTTCCATACATGGCTACACTCCATACAAATACTTTCAGAAACGAGTTCCTGACACTTAAATCTATACTCGATATTAACAAATTTCTCTTCTTCAGAAACGCTTTCCTTGCCATTGCCAGTCTACATTTTATATCCTCTCTACTTCGACCATGATCGGTTATTTTACTTCCTAAATAGCAAAACTCCTTTACTACTTTAAGTGTCTCATTTCCTAATCTAATTCCCTCAGCATCACCCAACTTAATGTGATTACATTCCATTATCCTTGTTTTGCTTTTGTTGATGTTCGTCTTATATCCTCCTTTCAAGACACTGTCCATTCCGTTCAACTGCTCTTCCAAGTCCTTTGCTGTCTCAGACAGAATTACAATATCATCACGAACCTCAAAGTTTTATCTTCTACTCTACGAATTTTAATACCTACTCCGAATTTTTCTTTTGTTTCCTTTACTGCTTGCTCTATATACAGGTTGAATAACATCGGGGGAGGCTACAACCCTGTCTTACTCCTTTCCCAACCACTGCCTCCCTTTCATGCCCCTTGACTCTTATAACTGCCATCTGGTTTCTGTACAAATTGTAAATTCCCTTTCGCTCCCTGTATTTTACCCCTGCCACTTCAGAATGTGAAAGAGAGTATTCCAGTTAACATTGTCGTAAGCTTTCTCTAAGTCTAAAAATGCTAGAAATGTAGGTTTGCCTTTTCTTAATCTTTCTTCTAAGATAAGTCGTATGGTCAGTATTGCCTCACATGTTCCAACATTTCTACGGAATCCAAACTGATCTTCCCCGAGGTCGGCTTCTACCAGGTTTTCCATTCGTCTGTAAGGAATTCGCGTTAGTATTTTGCATCCGTGACTTATGAAACTGATAGTTCGGTAATTTTCACATCTGTCAACACCTGCTTCCTTTGGGATTTGAATTATTATATTCTTCTTAAATTCTGAGGGTAATACACCTGTGTCATACATCGTGCTCACCAGATGGTAGAGTTTTGTCATGACTGGCTCTCCCGAGGCCATCAGTAGTTCTAATGGAATGTTGTCTACTCCCAGGGCCTTGTTTCGACTCAGGTCTTTCAGTGCCCTGTCAAACTGTTCACGCAGCATCTTATCTCCCATTTCTTTTCATCTACGTCCTCTTCCATTTCCATAATATTGTCCTCAAGTACATCGCCCTTGTATAAACCCTGTATATACTCCTTCCACCTTTCTGCCTTCCCTTCTTTGCTTAGAACTGGGTTGCCATGTGAGCTCTTGATATTCATACAAGTGGTTCTCTTCTCTCCAAAGGTCTCATTAATTTTCCTGTAGGCAGTATCTATCTTACCCCTAGTGAGACAAGCTTCTACATCCTTACATTTGTCCTCTAGCCATCCCTGCTTAGCCATTTTGCACTTCCTGCTGATCTCATTTTTGAGACGTTTGTATTCTTTTTTGCCTGCTTCATTTACTGCATTTTTATATTTTCTCCTTTCATCAATTAAATTCAATATTTCTTCTGTTACCCAAGGATTTCCATTAGCCCTCGTCATTTTACCTACTTGATCGTCTGCTGCCTTCACTACTTCATCCCTCAGAGCTACCCATTCTTCATCTACTGTATTTCTTTCCCCCACTCCTGTCAATTGTTCCCTTATGCTCTCCCTGATACTCTCTACAACCTCTGGTTCTTTCAGTTTATCCAGGTCCCATCTCCTTAAATTCCCACCTTTTTGCAGTTTCTTCAGTTTCCATCTGCAGTTCATAACCAATAGATTGTGGTCAGAATCCACATCTGCCCCAGGAAATGTCTTACAATTTAAAACCTGGTTCCTAAATCTCTGTCTTACCATTATATAATCTATCTGATACCTTTTAGTATCTCCAGGATTCTTCCAGGTATACAACCTTCTTTTATGATTCTTAAACCAAGTGTTAGCTATGATCAAGTTATGCTCTGCGCAAAATTCTTCAAGGCGGCTTCCTCTATCATTCCTTCCCCCCAATCCATATTCACCTACTATGTTGCCTTCTCTCCCTTTTCCTACTGGCGAATTGCAGTCACCCATGACTATTAAATTTTCGTCTCCCTTCACTACCTGAATAATTTCTTTTATCTCGTCATACATTTCATCTATTTCTTCATCATCTGCAGAGCTAGTTGGCATATAAACTTGTACTACTGTAGTAGGCATGGGCTTTGTGTCTATCCTGGCCACAATAATGCGTTCACTATTCTGTCTGTAGTAGCTAATCCGCACTCCTATTTTTTTATTCATTATTAAACCTACTCCTGCATTACCCCCATTTGATTTTGTATTTATAATCCTGCAGTAGATACTGGGAGATGAAGAAGCTTGCACAGGATAGAGTAGCATGGAGAGCTGCATCAAACCAGTCTCAGGACTGATAACCACAACAACAACAACAACCCTGTAATCACCTGACCAGACGTCTTGTTCCTCCTGCCACCGAACTTCACTAATTCCCACTATATCTAACTTTAACCTATCCATTTCCCTTTTTAAATTTTCTAACCTACCTGCCCGATTAAGGGATCTGACAATCCACGCTCCGATCTGTAGAACGCCAGTTTTCTTTCTCCTGATAACGGCGTCCTCCTGAGTAGTCCCCGCCCGGAGATCCGAATGGGGGACTATTTTACCTCCGGAATATCACTTATATTCATCAATTTCACAGTGGAGTAATGTATGTGTGTCGTGAAATGTAGTTAATTGTTTTTCTTTACAGCAGGGTCATCTGGTTGTATGCCCACAATGCAGATACACCTTAGTGAATAACGGATGTTGGGAATGTGATAAATCTTCTTGTTTAGGTAAATCCTTCATTTGCTTTATATTTTTAAAAATCTTATTCCAATGGTCACTAAAAATAATCAATGTGCTGCACAAATTGTGGTACATGCTTCTTCCCTCTCAGCAGGGAGATTCCATTTGATAACTGCTATGTTTGTTCTACCATAGAGTGTGATTCTGTTGGATGGGAACCACCACTCCCAGCATTCTGATTATTGGAGTTATTAGGAAAGACTTCTTTCTTTTGCTAGGTGCTTCCTTTGATTGATGCTGTTATCACTTATATTCATCAATTACACAGTGGAGTAATGTATTTGAATCGTGAAATGTCGTTAAGTGTTAGTTCTTTACAGCAGGGTCATCTGGTGGTATGGCCACAAAGCAGATTCTCCATTCCATGGGTTTTTTGTGCACATGGGACTTCACATGCACCTTATTTAATAACGCATGTTCGCAATGTGATAAATCTTCTTGATTAGGTATCTCCTTCATTCGCTTTATATTTTAAAAAACTTATTCCAATGGTCACTAATAATAATCAATGTGCTGCAAAAATTGTGGTACATGTTTGTTCCCTCTCAGCAGGGAGATTCCGTTTGATGACTGCTATGTTTGTTCTACCATTGAGTGTGATTTTGTTTGATGGGAACCACCACTCCCAGCATTCTGGCTATTGGAGTTATTAGGAAAGACTTCTTTCTTTTGCAAGGTGCTTATTTTGATTGATACCATTATCACTTGTTGTTGTAGTTGTGGTCTTCAGTCCTGAGACTGGTTTGATGCAGCTCTCCATGCTACTCTATCCTGTGCAAGCTTCTTCATCTCACAGTACCTACTGCAACCTACATCCTTCTGAATCTGCTTAGTGTATTCATCTCTCGGTCTCCCTCTACGATTTTTACCCTCCACGGTGCCCTCCAATGCTAAATTTGTGATCCCTTGATGCCTCAAAACATGTCCTACCAACTGATCCCTTCTTCTAGTCAAGTTGTGCCACAAACTCCTCTTCTCCCCAATCCTATTCAATACCTCCTCATTAGTTACGTGATTTACCCACTTTTTCTTCAGCATTCTTCTGTAGCACCACATTTCGAAAGCTTCTATTGTCTTCTTGTCCAAACTAGTTATTGTCCATGTTTCACTTCCATACATGGCTACACTCTTTACAAATACTTTCAGAAACGACTTCCTGACGCTTAAATCTATACTCGATGTTAACAAATTTCTCTTCTTCAGAAACGCTTTCCTTGCCATTGCCAGTCTACATTTTATATCCTCTCTACTTCGACCATGATCGGTTATTTTACTCCCTAAATAGCAAAACTCCTTTACTACTTTAAGTGTCTCATTTCCTAATCTAATTCCCTCAGCATCACCCGACTTAATTTGACTACATTCCATTATCCTCGTTTTGCTTTTGTTGATGTTCATCTTATATCCTCCTTTCAAGACACTGTCCATTCCGTTCAACTGCTCTTCCAATTCTTTTGCTGTCTCAGACAGAATTACAATGTCATCGGTGAACCTCAAAGTTTTTACTTCTTCTCCATGAATTTTAATACCTACTTCGAATTTTTCTTTTGTTTCCTTTACTGCTTGCTCTATATACAGGTTGAATAACATCGTGGAGAGGCTACAACCCTGTCTCGCTGATTTCCCAACCACTGCTTCCCTTTCATGCCCCTTGACTCTTATGACTGCCATCTGGTTTCTGTACAATTTGTAAATTCCCTTTCGCTCCCTGTATTTTACCCCTGCCACCTTCCGAATTTGAAAGAGAGTATTCCAGTTAACATTGTCGAAAGCTTTCTCTAAGTCTAAAAATGCTAGAAACGTAGGTTTGCCTTTTCTTAATCTTTCTTCTAAGATAAGTCGTAAGGTCAGTATTGCCTCACCTGTTCCAACATTTCTACGGAATCCAAACTGATCTTCCCCGAGGTCGGCTTCTACCAGGTTTTCCATTCGTCTGTAAGGAATTCGCGTTAGTATTTTGCATCCATGACTTATCAAACTGATAGTTTGGTAATTTTCACATCTGTCAATACCTGCTTTCTTTGGGATTTGAATTATTATATTCTTCTTGAAGTCTGAGGGTAATACGCCTGTGTCATACATCGTGCTCACCAGATGGTAGAGTTTTGTCATGACTGGCTCTCCCGAGGCCATCAGTAGTTCTAATGGAATGTTGTCTACTCCCGGGGCCTTATTTCGACTCAGGACTTTCAGTGCTCTGTCAAACTGTTCATGCAGTATCTTATCTCCCATTTCGTCTTCATCTACGTCCTCTTCCTCAAGTACATCGCCCTTGTATAAACCCTCTATATACTCCTTCCACCTTTCTGCCTTCCCTTCTTTGCTTAGAACTGGGTTGCCATGTGAGCTCTTGATATTGATACAAGTGGTTCTCTTCTCTCCAAAGGTCTCATTAATCTTCCTGTAGGCAGTATCTATCTTACCCCTAGTGAGACAAGCCTCTACATCTTTACATTTGTCCGCTAGCCATCCCTGCTTAGCCATTTTGTACTTCCTGTCGATCTCATTTTTGAGATGTTTGTATTCCTTTTTGCCTGCTTCATTTACTGCATTTTTATATTTTCTCCTTTCATCAATTAAATTCAATATTTCTTCTGTTACCCAAGGATTTCTATTAGCCCTCGTCTGTTTACCTAGTTGATCGTCTGATGACTTCATTACTTCATCCCTCAAAGCTACCCATTCTTCATCTAATGTATTCCTTCCCCCATTCCTGTCAATTGTTCCCTTATGCTCTCCCTGATACTCTCTACAACCTCTGGTTCTTTCAGTTTATCCAGGTCCCATCTCCTTAAATTCCCACCTTTTTGCAGTTTCTTCAGTTTCAATCTGCAGTTCATAACCAATAGATTGTGGTCAGAATCCACATCTGCCCCAGGAAATGTCTTACAATTTAAAACCTGGTTCCTAAATCTCTGTCTTACCATTATATAATCTATCTGATACCTTTTAGTACCTCCAGGATTCTTCCAGGTATACAACCTTCTTTTATGATTCTTAAACCAAGTGTTAGCTATGATTAAGTTATGCTCTGTGCAAAATTCTACAAGGCAGCTTCCTCTTTCATTCCTTCCCCCCATTCCATATTCAACTACTATGTTGCCTTCTCTCCCTTTTCCTACTGGCGAATTCCAGTCACCCATGACTATTAAATTTTCGTCTCCCTTCACTACCTGAATAATTTCTTTTATCTCGTCATACATTTCATCTATTTCTTCATCATCTGCAGCGCTAGTTGGCATATAAACTTGTACTACTGTAGTAGGCATGGGCTTTGTGTCTATCTTGGCCACAATAATGCGTTCACTATGCTGTCTGTAGCAGCTAACCCGCACTCCTATATTTTTATTCATTATTAAACCTACTACTGCATTAACTCTATTTGATTTTGTATGTATAACCCTGTAATCACCTGACCAAACGTCTTGTTCCTCCTGCCACCAAACTTCACTAATTCCCACTATATCTAACTTTAACCTATCCATTTCCCTTTTTAAATTTTCTAACCTACCTACTCGATTAAGGGATCTGACATTTCACGCTCCGATCTGTAGAACGCCAGTTTTCTTTCTCCTGATAACAGCGTCCTGAGTAGTCCCCGCCCGGAGATCCGAATGGGGGACTATTTTACCTCCGGAATATCACTTATATTCATCAATTTCACAGTGGAGTAATGTATGTGTGTCGTGAAATGTAGTCAATTGTTTTTCTTTACAGCAGGGTCATCTGGTTGTATGCCCACAAAGCAGATTCTCCATTCAATGGTTTTTTTGTGCATATGGGACTTCACATGCACCATAGTAAATAACGGATGTTGGGAATGTGATAAATATTCTTGTTTAGGTATATCCTTCATTTGCTTTATATTTTTAAAAATCTTATTCCAATGGTCACTAAAAATAATCAATGTGCTGCACAAATTGAGGTACATGTTTCTTCCCACTCAGCAGGGAGATTCCATTCGATAACTGCTATGTTTGTTCTACCATCGAGTGTGAGTTTGTTGGATGGGAACCACCACTCCCAGAATTCTGACTATTGGAGTTATTAGGAAAGACTTCTTTCTTTTGCTAGGTGCTTCCTTTGATTGATGCTGTTATCACTTATATTCATCAATTTCACAGAGGAGAAATGTATTTGAATCGTGAAATGTCGTCAAGTGTTTGTTCTTTACAGCAGGGTCAGCTGGTGGTATGGCCATAAAGAAGATTCTCCATTGAATGGCTTTTTGGTGCAGATGGGACACCACATACACCTTACTGAATAACGGATGTTCAGAATGTGATAAATTTTATTGTTCAGGTATCTCCTTCATTTGCTTTATATTTTTAAAAATCTTATTCCAATGGTCACTAAAAATAATCAATGTGCTGCACACATTTTGGTACATGTTTGTTCACTCTCAGGAGGGAGATTTCGTTTGATGACTGCTATGTTTGTTCTACCATCGACTGTGATTTTGTTGGATGGGAACGACCACTCCAGGCATTCTGACTATTGGAGTTATTAGGAAAGACTTCTTACTTGTGCTAGGTGCTTCCTTTGATTGATAATGTTATCACTTATAATCGCCAATTGCACAGTGGAGTAATGTATTTGAATTGTGAAATGTGGTTAAGTGTTTGTTCTTTACAGGAGGGTCATCTGGTTTTATGGCCACAAAGCAGATTCACCAGTAAATGGTTTTTTTTTGTGCATATGGGACTTCACATGCACCTTACTGAATAACGGATGTTCAGAATGTGATAAATCTTCTTGATTAGGTATCTCCTTCATTTGCTTTGTATTTTTAAAAATCTTATTCCAATGGTCACTAAATATAATCAATGTGCTGCACAAATTGTGGTACATGTTTCTTCCCTCTCAGGAGGGAGATTCTCCATTCATGAGTGGCATCTTTGTTCTACCATTGAGTGTGATTTTGTTGGAGGGGAACCAACACTCCCAGCATTCTGACTATTGAAGTTATTTGGAAAGACTTCTTTCTTTTGCTAGGTGCCTCTTTTGATTGATACCGTTATCACTTATATTCATCAAATTTGCAGTGGAGTAATGTATTTGAATCGTGAAATGTGGTTAAATGTTTGTTCCTTACAGTAGGGTCATCTGTTCTTATGGCCAAAAAGTAGATTCTCCATTCAATGTTATTTTTGTGCATATGGGACTTTATATGCACCTTACTGAACTGAATAACGGATGTTGGGAATGTGATAAATCTTCTTGTTTAGGTAAATCCTTCATTTGCTTTATATTTTAAAAAATCTTATTCCAATGGTCACTATAAATAATCAATGTGCTGCACAAATTGTGGTACATGTTTGTTCCCTCTCAGCAGGGAGATTCCATTTGATGACTGCTATGTTTGGTCTACCATTGAGTGTGATTTTGTTGAATGGGAACCACCACGTCCAACATTCTGATTATTGGAGTTATTAGGAAAGACTTCTTTCTCTTGCTAGGTGCTTCTTTTGATTGATACTGTTATTACTTATAATCGTCAATTTCACAGTGCAGTAATGTATTTGAATTGTGAAATGTGGTTAAGTGTTTGTTCTTTACAGCAGGATCATCTTGTTGAATGGCCACAAAGCAGATTCTGCATTGAATGGGTTTTTATGCATATGGGACACCACATCCACGTTACTGAATAACGGATGTTCGGAATGAAATATGTCTTCTTGTTTAGGTATCTCCTTCATTTGCTTTATATTTTTAAAAATCTTATTCCAATGGTCACTAAATATAATCAATGTGCTGCACAAATTGTGGTACATGTTTCTTCCCTCTCAGCTGGGAGATTCTCCTTTCATGACTGGTATCGTTGTTCTACCATTGAGTGTGATTTTGTTGGATGGGAACCACCGCTCCCAGCATTCAGACTACTGGAGTTATTAGGAAAGACTTCTTTCTTTTGCTAGGTGATTCCTTCGATTGATGCTATTATCACTTATATTCATGAATTTCACAGTGGAGTAATGTATTTGAATCGTGAAATGTGGTTAAGTGTTTGTTCTTTACAGCAGGGTCATCTGGTGGTATGGCCACAATGCAGATTCTCCATTGAATGGGTTTTTGGTGCAGATGGGACACTACATACACCTTACTGAATAACGGATGTTCAGAATGTGATAAATCTTCTTGATTAGGTATCTCCTTCATTTGCTTTATATTTTTAAAAATCTTAGTCTGATGGTCACTAAAAATAATCAATGTGCTGCACAAATTTTGGTACATGTTTGTTCACTCTCAGGAGGGAGATTTCGTTTGATGACTGCTATGTCTGTTCTACCATCGACTGTGATTTTGTTGGATGGGAACCTCCACTCCCAGCATTCTGACTATTGGAGTTATTAGGAAAGACTTCTTACTTATGTTAGGTGCTGCTTTTGATTGATAACGTTATCACTTATATTCATCAATTTCACAGTGGAGTAATGAATTTGAATCGTGAAATGTGGTTAATTGTTTGTTCCTTATAGCAGGGTGATCTGTTTGTATGGCCAAAAAGCAGATTCTCCATTCAATGTTTTTTTTGTGCATATGGGACACCACATACACCATACTGAATAACGAATGTTCAGAATGTGGTATATCTTCTTGTTTAGTTTAGATTACATTAGATTTACTTTCATTCCAATTGATCCGTAGTGAGGAGATCCTCCAGGATGTGGAACATGTCAGAAAAACAACAATACATGACAAATATTTACAACTAAAACAAATAAGCTAATGTACCATTCCACAGGTCCCAAGTGGAATGATCGTCATATTTTAATGAACACTAAGAGTCATTTTACAAATACTAATGCACTGAATTTAAAATAAAGAAGTTTTTTAATTATTTATAAGGTAATAGACATGTAATACAACTACTGAAATACTTATTTACAATGAACACATTACTGCACTGAAATGGTGCAGAAGTTAGATTATACTTACACACAATCACACACACACACAGACACACAAATTTTCAGTGAACACATTACTGCACTGAAATTGTGCAGAAGTTATGTTGTACTTATATACAAATCAGTTGGTTTTACTAAGAAATTCATCAATGGAGTAGAAGGAGTTGGCCACCAATAAATCCTTTAGGCTTCTCTTAAACTGAATTTCATTGGTTGTTAAGCTTTTTATGGCTGCTGGCAAGTTATTGAAAATGTGTGTTCCTGAATAATGCACACCTTTTTGTACAAGACTAAGTGACTTTAAATCCTTGTGAAGATTATTCTTATTTCTAGTATTGATTCCATGAATTGAGGTGTTGGTTTGAAAAAGTGATATATTTTTAATGTGAAATTTCATTAAGGAATAAATATATTGGGAAGCTGTAGTTAGTATCCCTAGTTCCCTAAACAGGCTTCTGCAGGATGTTCTTGAGTTCACACCACATATAATTCTTACTGCACGTTTTTGTGCCCGGAAATCTTTAGCTTGGCTTGATGAATTACCCCAAAAAATAATCCCATATGACATTATGGAATGAAGGTAAGCATAGTATGCCAGCTTTTTCATTTTTATATCCCCTATGTCTGACAAAATTCACATTGCAAACAGAGATTTGTTAAGACACTTCAGCAGTTCTGTGGTGTGCTCCTCCCAGTTGAATTTATTATCAAGCTGTAATCCCAAGAATTTGACACTGTCCACTTCTTCTATCTTCTTGTCATCGTATGTTAGGCATATACTCTTGGGACACCCCTTACAAGTTCTGAACTGCATGTATTGTGTTTTTTCAAAGTTTAGTGACAATGAATTGGCTAGGAACCAGTGATTAATGTCCACAAATATTTTATTGGCTGATCTTTGTAAGACTACACTTGATTTGCTATTTATTGCAATGTTTGTATCATCGGCAAACAAAACAAACTGGGCGTCTGGTAATGTTACTGATGAAAGGTCATTGAAATACACAAGGAAAAGTAAGGGCCCCAAAATGGAACCTTGTGGGACCCCACATGTAATTAGCTCCCAGTTGGATGATGCCTGATAGCTTGATACATGTCTCTTTCCTAATAACACCCTTTGTTTCCTGCCAGAGATATAAGATTTGAACCATTTTGCAGCATTTCCTGTTACACTATAATATTCTAGTTTACTTAAAAGGATATTGTGATTTACACAGTCAAATGCCTTTGACAGATCACAAAATATGCCAGATGCCTGCAATTTCTTGTCTAATGAATTAAGCACATTTTCACTGAAAGTGAAGATAGCCCTCTCAATATCAGAACCTTTTAGAAATCCAAACTGTGACTTTGACAGTATGTTATTTGAGATAAGATGGTTATAAAGACGACTGTACATTACTTTTTCGAAAATTTTTGAGAATGCTGGCAACAGTGAAATTGGACGGAAATTTGATGCTATTTCTTTATCTCCCTTCTTAAACAGTGGCTTAACTTCAGCATATTTAAGCCATTCAGGAAATATTCTACTGATAAACGACTGGTTACACAGATAGCTTAATATGTTACTTAGCTCAGAATCACATTCTTTAATTAACTTTGTTGATATTTCATCATACCCACTAGATGTTTTTGATTTTAAAGATTTTATGATGGACATTATTTCTGTTGGGGTAGTGAGGGTCAAATTCATATTATGGAAGTTACTTGAAATGTCTGGTCTAAGGTAATCCATAGCAGCATCTACCGAACCTGACAATCCCATCTTTTCAGTAACAGTTATAAAATGTTTGTTAAAAAGTTCTGCAACACTATGCACATCTGTCACCAATGTATCATTTACTCTTAATGCTATTTGTTCCTCTTCATGTCTGGTTCCACCGGTCTCCTCCTTCACTATATCCCATATTGTCTTTATTTTGTTATCTGATATGACTATCTTTTCCTTGTAATATATTTGCTTTGACATCCGTATTACAGTCTTTAATATTTTGCAGTATTTCTTATAATGTGCTATAGCATCAACATTGGAAATGTTTCGGATTGACAGATACAGTTTTCTTTTTGTTTTACAAGATACCCCTATTCCTCGAGTAATCCATGGCTTCTTTGTAGACTTTGCTCTAACCTTGGTAAATTTTGGGGGAACGCAGTGTTCAAATAAGGTAAGCACTTCATTAGCAAAAATGTTATATTTTTCATTCATGCCATGAGCACTGTAAACATCAGTCCAGTGAATGTCTCTGAGGAGTGTCCTAAAATAATCAATTTTTGGCGTACTGATTACCCTCTTGAGCTCAGATTTAACAGATTTTATATCCTGTTCAGTATTAACATTTAACAGAAGGAACTGCATGTCATGGTCTGAGAGGCCATTGACTATTGGTTTTGTAATATAATTTTGTTCATTGGACTTTTCTATAAAGATATTATCAATGGCTGTTTGTGAGCAAGTGGCTATCCTAGTGGGGAACTTTACTGTGGGAATTAAGTTGAATGATAGTGTTACTAACTCAAATAAGTTCTTATTGGGAGAGTCTTTAAGGTAATCTACATTAAAAAAACCAGCAACCACTATTGCTTTGTTATTGGTTTTTAAATGGGCCAGTACAGCTTCAAGGTGGTTTACAAACAGATTAAAGTTACCTGCAGGTGCTCGATATACACTTAATATTATGAAAGATTTTTTGTGAAAATCTAATTCTGTTGCACATGCTTCCATATGCTGTTCTAGGCAAAATTTATGAATGTCTATGTTCTTAAATTTACGACAGTTCCTGATGAATGTGGCAACTCCTCCATTCTCCATTTCTGATCTACAAAAGAGAGATGCTAACCTAAACCCTGTAACACTTAAAAGTTCTATACCAGTGGTCACATGATGTTCCGAGAGGCAGATTATGTCAGCTGGGTTTGAAGACTCTAATTCATCTATGCAGATAGTTAATTCATTAATTTTATTTCTCAGTCCTCGAATATTTTGATGCAATAAAGATTGCTGACATTTCACTTTGACTGAGTTAAAATTGGGTGGAGTTAAAATATCTGCTGACAGTTGAAAATTCTTAACCAATGGCTGTTTATGTTGATGTAATAAGCTGGAATTGTGTTTTTTGATTTCTTTCTCAAACTGAAGGTTTGTCTCAGTTCTAACCTCTCTTAAAATTTGCTTTCTTTCTGTCCTCCCTACCCTAAAAGAGGGTCTTTTCTGAATCCTATAACCACTGGTATTTTACCACTCATGACAGTGCCTCCCCCCTTTAACTTTCCTGCTATTTCCCCAGCTAATTTACCCTTCCCCTTCCAGTTGAGGTGAAGGCCATGCCTAGTATAATCCCACCTACTGATAGAATCAACATGAACCACGCCAATGTGCGACCCCGCACCCGACATGAGTAGCAGTTCCAGCTCCAAATTAACTCTCTTGACAGAAGAGTTCAAATGAGGTCGGTCATGGCGCCCAAGAACAGATACAAACTCAACACTGGTATGCTTCGATGCTGATGCAATCTTCGCCAGGTCACACTCTATACTGTACCCAGGATCTCTGTCAATACTGTTACCTGCCCCACCCACTATAACCACGGTGTCTTCCTTAGTGAAATCTTTGCAAAGTGATCCTAAATCCTCTGTCACCTGCTCCAGACCAGCACTAGGTTTAAAAAAATTGGTGACCTTGTATTCTGATCATAGTTCATCCTGCAAGAGTTGGCCAACACCTCTTCCATGGGAACTACCTAACAACAACACCTTCTTTCTCTTTACTGATTTCCCTACATTCTTACTTTTCAATTTGCTGCTGAAAGTTTGTTGTGCCCTGTCTACACCTGTAACTGCTTGAGGCTCACCAGCTTCTAACTGAAGCAACAGGTCAAATCTATTTTCCACATTCACCATAAAGCTGTCAGACAAAGTTCTAGGCCTGTTCCTCCTGTTGCCTGTTGCCACTTCCCACCTATCTTTACCCTTCTCCCTCCTTAACCTGTCAAGATCTCCCCTGGCCTTGTCAAACTCAGCCTGAAGGGCAGCAATTTTCCCCTCCTGTTCCAGTATCTTCCTATCTCTACTACAAATCCTACAAAACCACAGATGAGTCTCATTTACTTCCCCTATTCCCACGCCACTACAGTCACCCACACGGAAAAAACTACAGCACCCATCACACCAAAGCCCCGACCTAACAATTCTACGGCAAGTCAAGCACTTTTCACTCATGATGAACGTAATAGTTTATTAAGAATAAGTCAGTTAAATTAGAGATAAACACGAAAATATGGTTACACAAATTTGGCCTATACGCAACTGTGTGTCAACAAAAACAAAAGTGCAAAGTTTCTAAAACAACAAGTTAAACATTATGCTACTTTCCGGAAATGCTAGTTAAATAATGAAGAGGTACGCTAAGTTACATTGCTGGAGAGAGCAAGGAACAACTAAACGAAATTTTATAGATTTGCTGCAGCAGAACGTAAACAGAAAATATGACTGTACGGTCTTTTTGCGTTTTCTGCTATATTACGTAAAGAAAAATGAAGCATTCAATGGTACACTTAAACGGCACACTAATACACTTATTTACCACGTAATCAGTACTAATCTATATGTTTTATAATCAAAAATAACATATCTTTACGAGAACACCAAAAATCACGTTAGTCGCCTGGCTGCAAGGCTCTCCTTCATTTGGTTTATATTTTTAAAAATCTTATTCCAATGGTCACTAAAAATAATCAATGTGCTGCACAAATTGTGGTACATGTTTGATCCTTATCAGCAGGGAGATTCCGTTTGATGACTGCTATGTTTGTTCCACCATAGAGTGTGATTTTGTTGGATGGGAACCACCACTCCCAGCATTCTGACTATTGGAGTTATTAGGAAAGACTTCTTTCTTTTCCCAGGTGCATCTTTTGATTGATACCGTTATCTGTTATATTCATCAATTTCGCAGTGGAGTAATGTATTTGAATCGTGAAATGTGGTTAAATGTTTGTTCCTTACAGTAGGGTCATCTGTTCTTATGGCCAATAAGCAGATTCTCCATTCAATGTTTTTCTTGTGCATATGGGACTTCACATGCACCTTACTGAGTAACGGATGTTGGGAATGTGATAAATCTTCTTGTTTAGGTAAATCCTTCATTTGCTTTATATTTTTAAAAATCTTATTCCAGTGTTCACTAAAAATAATCAATGTGCTGCACAAATTTTGGTACATGTTTGTTCACTCTCAGGAGGGAGATTTCGTTTGATGACTGCTATGTTTGTTCTACCATCGAGTGTGATTTTGTTGGATGGGAACCTCCACTCCCAGGATTCTGACTATTGGAGTTATTAGGAAAGACTTCTTACCTTTACTAGGTGCTTCTTTTGATTGATAACGTTATCACTTATATTTATCAATTTCACAGTGGAGTAATGAATTTGAATCGTGAAATATGGTCAATTGTTTGTTCATTACAGCAGGGTGATCTGTTTGTATGGCCAAAAAGCAGATTCTCCAATCAATGTTTTTTTTGTCCATATGGGACACCACATACACCATACTGAATAACGAATGTTCAGAATGTGATATATCTTCTTGTATAGATTAGATTAGATTAGATTTACTTTCATTCCAATTGATCCGTAGTGAGGAGGTCCTCCAGGATGTGGAACATGTCAGAAAAACAAATCTACATGACAAATATTTACAACTAAAACAAATAAGCTAATGTACCATTCGACAGGTCCCAAGTGGAATGATCGTCATATTTTAATGAACACTAAGAGTCATTTTACAAATACTAATGCACTGAATTTAAAATAAAAAAGTTTTTTATTTATTTATAAGGTAATAAACATGTAATACAACTACTGAAATACTTATTTACAATGAACACATTTCTGCACTGAAATGGTGCAAAAGTTAGATTATACTTACACACAACCACACACACACACAGACACACAAATTTTCAGTGAACACATTACTGCACTGAAATTGTGCAGAAGTTATGTTGTACTTATATACAAATCAGTTGGTTTTACTAAGAAATTCATCAATGGAGTAGAAGGAGTTGGCCACCAATAAATCCTTTAGGCTTCTCTTAAACTGAATTTCATTGGTTGTTAAGCTTTTTATGGCTGCTGGCAAGTTATTGAAAATGTGTGTTCCTGAATAATGCACACTTTTTTGTACAAGACTAAGTGACTTTAAATCCTTGTGAAGATTATTCTTATTTCTAGTATTGATTCCATGAATTGAGGTGTTGGTTTGAAAAAGTGATATATTTTTAATGAGAAATTTCATTAAGGAATAAATATATTGGGAAGCTGTAGTTAGTATCCCTAGTTCCCTAAACAGGCTTCTGCAGGATGTTCTTGAGTTCACACCACATATAATTCTTACTGCACGTTTTTGTGCCCGGAAAACTTTAGCTTGGCTTGATGAATTACCCCAAAAAATAATCCCATATGACATTATGGAATGAAAGTAAGCATAGTATGCCAGCTTTTTCATTTTTATATCCCCTATGTCTGACAAAATTCGCATTGCAAACAGAGGTTTGTTAAGACGCTTCAGCAGTTCTGTGGTGTGCTCCTCCGATTTGAATTTATTATCAAGCTGTAATCCCAAGAATTTAACACTGTCCACTTCTTCTATCTTCTTGTGATCGTATGTTAGACATATACTCTTGGGACACCCCTTACAAGTTCTGAACTGCATGTAGTGTGTTTTTTCAAAGTTTAGTGACAAAGAATTGGCTAGGAACCAGTGATTGATGTCCACAAATATTTTATTGGCTGATATTTTTAAGACTACACTTGATTTGCTATTTATTGCAATGTTTGTATCATCAGCAAACAAAACAAACTTGGCATCTGGTAATGTTACTGATGAAAGGTCATTGAGATACACAAGGAAAAGTAAGGGCCCCAAAATGGAACCTTGTGGGACCCCACATGTAATTAGCTCCCAGTTGGATGATGCCTGATAGCTTGATACATGTCTCTTTCCTAATAACACCCTTTGTTTCCTGCCAGAGATATAAGATTTGAACCATTTTGCAGCATTTCCTGTTACACTATAATATTCTAGTTTACTTAAAAGGATATTGTGATTTACACAGTCAAATGCCTTTGACAGATCACAAAATATACCAGTTGCCTGCAATTTTTTGTCTAATGAATTAAGCACATTTTCACTGAAAGTGAAGATAGCCCTCTCAATATCAGAACCTTTTAGAAATCCAAACTGTGACTTTGACAGTATGTTATTTGAGATAAGATGGTTATAAAGACGACTGTACATTACTTTTTCGAAAATTTTTGAGAATGCTGGCAACAGTGAAATTGGACGGAAATTTGATGCTATTTCTTTATCTCCCTTCTTAAACAATGGCTTAACTTCAGCATATTTATGCCATTCAGGAAATATTCTACTGATAAACGACTGGTTACACAGATAGCTTAATATGTTACTTAGCTCAGAATCACATTCTTTAATTAACTTTGTTGATATTTCATTATACCCACTAGATGTTTTTGATTTTAAAGATTTTATGATGGACATTATTTCTGTTGGGGTAGTGAGGGTCAAATTCATATTATGGAAGTTACTTGAAATGTCTGGTCTAAGGTAATCCATAGCAGCATCTACCGAACCTGACAATCCCATCTTTTCAGTAACAGTTATAAAACGTTTGTTAAAAAGTTCTGCAACACTATACACATCTGTCACCAATGTATCATTTACTCTTAATGCTATTTGTTCCTCTTCATGTCTGGTTCTACCGGTCTCCTCCTTCACTATATCCCATACTGCCTTTATTTTGTTATCTGATATGACTATCTTTTCCTTGTAATATATTTGCTTTGACATCCGTATTACAGTCTTTAATATTTTGCAGTATTTCTTATAATGTGCTATAGCATCAACATTGGAAATGTTTCGGATTGACAGATACAGTTTTCTTTTAGTTTTACAAGATACCCCTATTCCACGAGTAATCCATGGCTTCTTTGTAGACTTTGTTCTAACCTTGGTAAGTTTTGGGGGAAAGCAGTGTTCAAATAAGGTAAGCACTTCATTAGCAAAAATGTTATATTTTTCATTCATGCAATGAGCACTGTAAACATCAGTCCAGTGAATGTCTCTGAGGAGTGTCCTAAAATAATCAGTTTTTGACTTACTGATTACCCTCTTGAGCTCAGATTTAACAGATTTTATATCCTGTTCAGTATTAACATTTAACAGAAGGAACTGCATGTCATGGTCTGAGAGGCCATTGACTATTGGTTTTGTAATATAATTTTGTTCATTGGACTTTTCTATAAAGATATTATCAATGGCTGTTTGTGAGCAAGTGGCTATCCTAGTGGGGAACTTTACTGTGGGAATTAAGTTGAATGATAGTGTTACTAACTCAAATAAGTTCTTATTGGGAGAGTCTTTAAGGAAATCTACATTGAAATCACCAGCAACCACTATTTCTTTGTTTTTGGTTGTTAAATGGGCCAGTACAGCTTCAAGGTGGTTTACAAACAGATTAAAGTTACCTGCAGGTGCTCGATATACACTTAATATTATGAAAGATTTTTTGTGAAAATCTAATTCTGTTGCACATGCTTCCATATGCTGTTCTAGGCAAAATTTATGAATGTCTATGTTCTTAAATTTATGACAGTTCCTGATGAATGTGGCAACTCCTCCTTTCTCCATTTCTGATCTACAAAAGAGAGATGCTAACCTAAACCCTGTAACACTTAAAAGTTCTATACCAGTGGTCACATGATGTTCCGAGAGGCAGATTATGTCAGCTGGGTTTGAAGACTCTAATTCATCTATGCAGATAGTTAATTCATTAATTTTATTTCTCAGTCCTCAAATATTTTGATGCAATAAAGATTGCTGACATTTCACTTTGACTGAGTTAAAATTGGGTGGAGTTAAAATATCTGCTGACAGTTGAAAATTCTTAACCAATGGCTGTTTATGTTGATGTAATAAGCTGGAATTGTGTTTTTTGATTTCTTTCTCAAACTGAAGGTTTGTCTCAGTTCTAACCTCTCTTAAAATTTGCTTTCTTTCTGTCCTCCCTACCCTAAAAGAGGGTCTTTTCTGAATCCTATAACCACTGGTATTTTACCACTCATGACAGTGCCTCCCCCCTTTAACTTTCCTGCTATTTCCCCAGCTAATTTACCCTTCCCCTTCCTGTTGAGGTGAAGGCCATGCCTAGTATAATCCCACCTACTGATAGAATCAACATGAACCACACCAATGTGTGACCCCGCACCCGACATGAGCAGCCGTTCCAGCTCCAAATTAACTCTCTTGACAGAAGAGTTCAAATGAGGTCGGTCATGGCGCCCAAGAACAGATACAAACTCAACACTGGTATGCTTCGATGCTGATGCAATCTTCACCAGGTCACACTCTATACTGTACCCAGGATCTCTGTCAATACTGTTACCTGCCCCACCCACTATAACCACGGTGTCTTCCTTAGTGAAATCTTTGCAAAGTGATCCTAAATCCTCTGTCACCCTCTCCAGACCAGCACTAGGTTTAAAAAAATTGGTGACCTTGTATTCTGATCCTAGTTCATCCTGCAAGAGTTGGCCAACACCTCTTCCATGGGAACTACCTAACAACAACACCTTCTTTCTCTTTACTGATTTCCCTACATTCTTACTTTTCAATTTGCTGCTGAAAGTTTGTTGTGCCCTGTCTACACCTGTAACTGCTTGAGGCTCACCAGCTTCTAACTGAAGCAACACGTCAAATCTATTTTCCACATTCACCATAAAGCTGTCAGACAAAGTTCTAGGCCTGTTCCTCCTGTTGCCTGTTGCCACTTCCCACCTATCTTTACCCTTCTCCCTCCTTAACCTGTCAAGATCTCCCCTGGCCTT
Organism: Schistocerca cancellata; assembly: GCF_023864275.1. NCBI lineage: Eukaryota > Metazoa > Arthropoda > Insecta > Orthoptera > Acrididae > Schistocerca > Schistocerca cancellata. The sequence goes on along the minus strand of NW_026047149.1, from coordinate 4,082,900 downwards.
GTCAAACTCAGCCTGAAGGGCAGCAATTTTCCCCTCCTGTTCCAGTATCTTCCTATCTCTACTACAAATCCTACAAAACCACAGATGAGTCTCATTTACTTCCCCTATTCCCACGCCACTACAGTCACCCACACGGAAAAAACTACAGCACCCATCACACCAAAGCCCCGACCTAACAATTCTACGGCAAGTCAAGCACTTTTCACTCATGATGAACGTAATAGTTTATTAAGAATAAGTCAGTTAAATTAGAGATAAACACGAAAATATGGTTACACAAATTTGGCCTATACGCAACTGTGTGTCAACAAAAACAAAAGTGCAAAGTTTCTAAAACAACAAGTTAAACTTTACGCTACTTTCCGGAAATGCTAGTTAAATGATGAAGAGGTACGCTAAGTTAAATTGCTGGAGAGAGCAAGGAACAACTAAACGAAATTCTATAGATTTGCTGCAGCAGAACGTAAACAGAAAATACGACTGTACGGTCTTTTCGCGTTTTCTGCTATATTACGTAAAGAAAAATGAAACCTTTAATGGTACGCTTAAACGGCACACTAATACACTTATTTACCACGTAATCAGTACTAATCTATATGTTTTATAATCTAAAATAACTTATCTTTACGAGAACACCAAAACTCGCGTTAGTCGCCTGGCTGCAGGGCTCTCCTTCATTTGGTTTATATTTTTAAAAATCTTATTCCAATGGTCACTAAAAATAAGCAATGTGCTGCAAAAAATGTGGTACATGTTTGTTCCCTCTCAGCAGGGAGATTCGGTTTGACGACTGCTATGTTTGTTCTACCATCGAGTGTGATTTTGTTGGATGGGAACCACCACTCCCAGCACTCTGACTATTGGAGTTATTAGGAAAGACTTCTTTCTTTTGCCAGGTGCTTCTTTTGATTGATACCGTTATCACTTATTGTTGCTGTTGTGGTCTTCAGTCCTGAGACTGGTTTGATGCAGCTCTCCATGCTACTCTATCCTGTGCAAGCTTCTTCATCTCCCAGTACCTACTGCAACCTACATCCTTCTGAATCTGCTTAGTGTATTCATCTCTTGGTCTTCCTCTACGATTTTTACCCTCCACGGTGCCCTCCAATGCTAAATTTGTGATCCCTTGATGCCTCAAAACATGTCCTACCAACCGATCCCTTCTTCTAGTCAAAATGTGCCACAAACTCCTCTTCTCCCCAATCCTATTCAATACCTCCTCATTAGTTACGTGATCTACCCACCTTATCTTCAGCATTCTTCTGTAGCACCACATTTCGAAAGCTTCTATTGTCTTCTTGTCCAAACTAGTTATTGTCCATGTTTCACTTCCATACATGGCTACACTCCATACAAATACTTAAAGAAACGACTTCCTGACACTTTAATCTATACTCAATGTTAACAAATTTCTCTTCTTCAGAAACGCTTTCCTTGCCATTGCCTGTCTACATTTTATATCCTCTCTACTTCGACCATGATCGGTTATTTTACTCCCTAAATAGCAAAACTCCTTTACTACTTTAAGTGTCTCATTTCCTAATCTAATTCCCTCAGCATCACCCAACTTAATTTGACTACATTCCATTATCCTCGTTTTGCTTTTGTTGATGTTCATCTTATATCCTCCTTCCAAGACACTGTCCATTCCGTTCAACTGCTCTTCCAATTCCTTTGCTGTCTCAGACAGAATTACAATGTCATCGGCGAACCTCCAAGTTTTTACTTCTTCTCCATGAATTTTAATACCTACTCCGAATTTTTCTTTTGTTTCCTTTACTGCTTGCTCTATATACAGGTTGAATAACATTGGGGAGAGGCTACAACCCTGTCTCACTCCTTTCCCAACCACTGCTTCCTTTCATGCCCCTTGACTCTTATAACTGCCATCTGGTTTCAGTACAAATTGTAAATAGCCTTTCGCTCCCTGTATTTTGCCCCTGCCACCTTCAGAATTTGAAAGAGAGTATTCCAGTTAACATTGTCGAAAGCTTTCTCTAAGTCTACAAATGCTAGAAACGTAGGTTTGCCTTTTCTTAATCTTTCTTCTAAGATAAGTCATATGGTCAGTATTGCCACACGTGTTCCAACATTTCTACGGAATCCAAACTGATCTTCCCTGAGGTCGGCTTCTAACAGGTTTTCCATTCGTCTGTAAAGAATTCGCGTTAGTATTTTGCATCCGTGACTTATGAAACTGATAGTTCGGTAATTTTCATGTCTGTCAACACCTGCTTTCTTTGGGATTGGAATTATTATATTCTTCTTGAAGCCTGAGGGTAATACGCCTGTGTCATACATCGTGCTCACCAGATGGTAGAGTTTTGTCATGACTGGCTCTCCTGAGGCCATCAGTAGTTCTAATGGAATGTTGTCTACTCCCGGGGCCTTACTTCGACTCAGGACTTTCAGTGCTCTGTCAAACTGTTCATGCAGTATCTTATCTCCCATTTCGTCTTCATCTACGTCCTCTTCCTCAAGTACATCGCCCTTGTATAAACCCTCTATATACTCCTTCCACCTTTCTGCCTTCCCTTCTTTGCTTAGAACTGGGTTGCCATGTGAGCTCTTGATATTGATACAAGTGGTTCTCTTCTCTCCAAAGGTCTCATTAATCTTCCTGTAGGCAGTATCTATCTTACCCCTAGTGAGACAAGCCTCTACATCTTTACATTTGTCCGCTAGCCATCCCTGCTTAGCCATTTTGTACTTCCTGTCGATCTCATTTTTGAGATGTTTGTATTCCTTTTTGCCTGCTTCATTTACTGCATTTTTATATTTTCTCCTTTCATCAATTAAATTCAATATTTCTTCTGTTACCCAAGGATTTCTATTAGCCCTCGTCTGTTTACCTAGTTGATCGTCTGATGACTTCATTACTTCATCCCTCAGAGCTACCCATTCTTCATCTAATGTATTCCTTCCCCCATTCCTGTCAATTGTTCCCTTATGCTCTCCCTGATACTCTCTACAACCTCTGGTTCTTTCAGTTTATCCAGGTCCCATCTCCTTAAATTCCCACCTTTTTGCAGTTTCTTCAGTTTCAATCTGCAGTTCATAACCAATAGATTGTGGTCAGAATCCACATCTGCCCCAGGAAATGTCTTACAATTTAAAACCTGGTTCCTAAATCTCTGCCTTACCATTATATAATCTATCTGATACCTTTTAGTACCTCCAGGATTCTTACAGGTATACAACCGTCTTTTATGATTCTTGAACCAAGTGTTAGCTATGATTAAGTTATTCTCTGTGCAAAATTCTACAAGGCGGCTTCCTCTTTCATTCCTTCCCGCCAATCCATATTCACCTACTATGTTGCCTTCTCTCCCTTTTCCTACTGGCGAATTCCAGTCACCCATGACTATTAAATTTTCGTCTCCTTCACTACCTGAATAATTTCTTTTATCTCGTCATACATTTCATCTATTTCTTCATCATCTGCAGAGCTAGTTGGCATATAAACTAGTACTACTGTAGTAGGCATGGGCTTTGTGTCTATCTTGGCCACAATCATGCGTTCACTATGCTGTCTGTAGTAGCTAACCCGCACTCCTATTTTTTTATTCATTATTAAACCTACTCCTGCATTACCCCTATTTGATTTTGTATTTATAACCCTCCGATCACCCGTCTTGTTCCTCCTGCCACCGAACTTCACTAATTCCCACTATATCTAACTTTAACCTATCCATTTCCCTTTTTAAATTTTCTAACCTACCTGCCCGATTAAGGGATCTGACATTCCATGCTCCGTTCCGTAGAACGCCACTTTTCTTTCTCCTGATAACGACGTCCTCCTGAGTAGTCCCCGCCCGGAGATCCGAATGGGGGACTATTTTACCTCCGGAATACCACTTATATTCATCAATTTCACAGTGGAGTAATGTATATGTGTCGTGAAATGTAGTTAATACTTTTTCCTTACAGCAGGGTCATCTGGTTGTATGCCCACAAAGCAGATTCTCCATTCAATGGGTTTTTTGCGCATATGGGACTTCACATGCACCTTAGTGAATAACGGATGTTGGGAATGTGATAAATCTTCTTGTTTAGGTAAATCCTTCATTTGCTTTATATTTTTAAAATTCTTATTCCGATGGTCACTAAAAATAATCAATGTGCTGCACAAATTGTGGTACATGTTTCTTCCCTCTCAGCAGGGAGATTCCATTTGATAACTGCTATGTTTGTTCTACCATCGAGTGTGATTTTGTTGGAGGGGAACCAACACTCCTAGCATTCTGACTATTGGAGTTATTAGGAAAGACTTCCTTCTTTTGCTAGGTGCTTCTTTTGATTGATACCGTTATCACGTATATTCATCAATTTCGCAGTGGAGTAATGTATTTGAATCGTGAAATGTGGTTAAATGTTTGTTCCTTACAGTAGGGTCATCTGTCCTTATGGCCAAAAAGTAGATTCTCCATTCAATGGTTTTTTTGTGCATATGGGACTTCACATGCACCTTACTGAATAACGGATGTTGGGAATGTGATAAATCTTCTTGTTGAGGTAAATCCTTCATTTGTTTTATATTTTTAAAAATCTTATTCCAATGGTCACTAAAAATAATCAATGTGCTGCACAAATTTTAGTACATGTTTGTTCCCTCTCAGCAGGGAGATTCCAATTGATGACAGCTATGTTTGGTCTACCATCGAGTGTGATTTTGTTGGATGGGAACCACCCGTCCCAGCATTCTGACTATTGGAGTTATTAGGAAAGACTTCTTACTTTTACTAGGTGCTTCTTTTGATTGATTACGTTATCACTTATATTCATCAATTTCACAGTGGAGTAATGAATTTGAATCGTGAAATGTGGTTAATTGTTTGTTCCTTATAGCAGGGTGATCTGTTTGTATGGCCAAAAAGCAGATTCTCCATTCAATGTTTTTTTTGTGCATATGGGACACCACATACACCATACTGAATAACGAATGTTCAGAATGTGGTATATCTTCTTGTTTAGTTTAGATTACATTAGATTTACTTTCATTCCAATTGATCCTCCAGGATGTGGAACATGTCAGAAAAACAACAATACATGACAAATATTTACAACTAAAACAAATAAGCTAATGTACCATTCCACAGGTCCCAAGTGGAATGATCGTCATATTTTAATGAACACTAAGAGTCATTTTGCAAATACTAATGCACTGAATTTAAAATAAAAAAGTTTTTTAATTATTTATAAGGTAATAGACATGTAATACAACTACTGAAATACTTATTTACAATGAACACATTACTGCACTGAAATGGTGCAGAAGTTAGATTATACTTACACACAACCACACACACACACAGACACACAAATTTTCAGTGAACACATTACTGCACTGAAATTGTGCAGAAGTTATGTTGTACTTATATACAAATCAGTTGGTTTTACTAAGAAATTCATCAATGGAGTAGAAGGAGTTGGCCACCAATAAATCCTTTAGGCTTCTCTTAAACTGAATTTCATTGGTTGTTAAGCTTTTTATGGCTGCTGGCAAGTTATTGAAAATGTGTGTTCCTGAATAATGCACACCTTTTTGTACAAGACTAAGTGACTTTAAATCCTTGTGAAGATTATTCTTATTTCTAGTATTGATTCCATGAATTGAGGTGTTGGTTTGAAAAAGTGATATATTTTTAATGAGAAATTTCATTAAGGAATAAATATATTGGGAAGCTGTAGTTAGTATCCCTAGTTCCCTAAACAGGCTTCTGCAGGATGTTCTTGAGTTCACACCACATATAATTCTTACTGCACGTTTTTGTGCCCGGAAGTCTTTAGCTTGGCTTGATGAATTACCCCAAAAAATAATCCCATATGACATTATGGAATGAAAGTAAGCATAGTATGCCAGCTTTTTCATTTTTATATCCCCTATGTCTGACAAAATTCGCATTGCAAACAGAGGTTTGTTAAGACGCTTCAGCAGTTCTGTGGTGTGCTCCTTCGATTTGAATTTATTATCAAGCTGTAATCCCAAGAATTTAACACTGTCCACTTCTTCTATCTTCTTGTCATCGTATGTTAGACATATACTTTTGGGACACCCCTTACAAGTTCTGAACTGCATGTAGTGTGTTTTTTCAAAGTTTAGTGACAAAGAATTGGCTAGGAACCAGTGATTAATGTCCACAAATATTTTATTGGCTGATCTTTCTAAGACTACACTTGATTTGCTATTTATTGCAATGTTTGTATCATCGGCAAACAAAACAAACTTGGCATCTGGTAATGTTACTGATGAAAGGTCATTGATATACACAAGGAAAAGTAAGGGCCCCAAAATGGAACCTTGTGGGACCCCACATGTAATTAGCTCCCAGTTGGATGATGCCTGATAGCTTGATACATGTCTCTTTCCTAATAACACCCTTTGTTTCCTGCCAGAGATATAAGATTTGAACCATTTTGCAGCATTTCCTGTTACACTATAATATTCTAGTTTACTTAAAAGGATATTGTGATTTACACAGTCAAATGCCTTTGACAGATCACAAAATATACCAGTTGCCTGCAATTTTTTGTCTAATGAATTAAGCACATTTTCACTGTAAGTGAAGATAGCCTTCCCAATATCAGAACCTTTTAGAAATCCAAACTGTGACTTTGACAGTATGTTATTTGAGATAAGATGGTTATAAAGACGACTGTACATTACTTTCTCGAAAATTTTTGAGAATGCTGGCCACAATGAAATTGGACGGAAATTTGATGCTATTTCTTTATCTCCCTTCTTAAACAGTGGCTTAACTTCAGCATATTTCAGCCATTCAGGAAATATTCTACTGATAAACGACTGGTTACACAGATAGCTTAATGTTACTTAGCTCAGAATCACATTCTTTAATTAACTTTGTTGATATTTCATCATACCCACTAGATGTTTTTGATTTTAAAGATTTTATGATGGACATTATTTCTGTTGGGGTAGTGAGGGTCAAATTCATATTATGGAAGTTACTTGAAATGTCTGGTCTAAGGTAATCCATAGCAGCATCTACCGAACCTGACAATCCCATCTTTTCAGTAACGGTTATAAAATGTTTGTTAAAAAGTTCTGCAACACTATACACATCTGTCACCAATGTATCATTTACTCTTAATGCTATTTGTTCCTCTTCATGTCTGGTTCTACCGGTCTCCTCCTTCACTATATCCCATATTGTCTTTATTTTGTTATCTGATATGACTATCTTTTCCTTGTAACATATTTGCTTTGACATCCGTATTACAGTCTTTAATATTTTGCAGTATTTCTTATAATGTGCTATAGCATCAACATTGGAAATGTTTCGGATTGACAGATACAGTTTTCTTTTTGTTTTACAAGATACCCCTATTCCTCGAGTAATCCATGGCTTCTTTGTAGACTTTGCTCTAATCTTGGTAAGTTTTGGGGGAAAGCAGTGTTCAAATAAAGTAAGCACTTCATTATCAAAAATGTTATATTTTTCATTCATGCCATGAGCACTGTAAACATCAGTCCAGTGAATGTCTCTGAGGAGTGTCCTAAAATAATCAATTTTTGGCTTACTGATTACCCTCTTGAGCTCAGATTTAACAGATTTTATATCCTGTTCAGTATTAACATTTAACAGAAGGAACTGCATGTCATTGTCTGAGAGGCCATTGACTATTGGTTTTGTAATATAATTTTGATCATTGGACTTTTCTATAAAGATATTATCAATGGCTGTTTGTGAGCAAGTGGCTATCCTAGTGGAGAACTTTACTGTGGGAATTAAGTTGAATGATAGTGTTACTAACTCAAATAAGTTCTTATTGGGAGAGTCTTTAAGGAAATCTACATTGAAATCACCAGCAACCACTATTTCTTTGTTTTTGGTTGTTAAATGGGCCAGTACAGCTTCAAGGTGGTTTACAAACAGATTAAAGTTACCTGCAGGTGCTCGATATACACTTAATATTATGAAAGATTTTTTGTGAAAATCTAATTCTGTTGCACATGCTTCCATATGCTGTTCTAGGCAAAATTTATGAATGTCTATGTTCTTAAATTTATGACAGTTCCTGATGAATGTGGCAACTCCTCCTTTCTCCATTTCTGATCTACAAAAGTGAGATGCTAACCTAAACCCTGTAACACTTAAAAGTTCTATACCAGTGGTCACATGATGTTCCGAGAGGCAGATTATGTCAGCTGGGTTTGAAGACTCTAATTCATCTATGCAGATAGTTAATTCATTAATTTTATTTCTCAGTCCTCGAATATTTTGATGCAATAAAGATAGCTGACATTTCACATTGACTGAGTTAAAATTGGGTGGAGTTAAAATATCTGCTGACAGTTGAAAATTCTTAACCAATGGCTGTTTATGTTGATGTAATAAGCTGGAATTGTGTTTTTTGATTTCTTTCTCAAACTGAAGGTTTGTCTCAGTTCTAACCTCTCTTAAAATTTGCTTTCTTTCTGTCCTCCCTACCCTAAAAAAGGGTCTTTTCTGAATCCTATAACCACTGGTATTTTACCACTCATGACAGTGCCTCCCCCCTTTAACTTTCCTGCTATTTCCCCAGCTAATTTACCCTTCCCCTTCCTGTTGAGGTGAAGGCCATGCCTAGTATAATCCCACCTACTGATAGAATCAACATGAACCACACCAATGTGTGACCCCGCACCCGACATGAGCAGCCGTTCCAGCTCCAAATTAACTCTCTTGACAGAAGAGTTCAAATGAGGTCGGTCATGGCGCCCAAGAACAGATACAAACTCAACACTGGTATGCTTCGATGCTGATGCAATCTTCGCCAGGTCACTCTCTATACTGTACCCAGGATCTCTGTCAATACTGTTACCTGCCCCACCCACTATAACCACGGTGTCTTCCTTAGTGAAATCTTTGCAAAGTGATCCTAAATCCTCTGTCACCTGCTCCAGACCAGCACTAGGTTTAAAAAAATTGGTGACCTTGTATTCTGATCCTAGTTCATCCTGCAAGGGTTGGTCAACACCTCTTCCATGGGAACTACCTAACAACAACACTTTCTTTCTCTTTACTGATTTCCCTACATTCTTACTTTTCAATTTGCTGCTGAAAGTTTGTTGTGCCCTGGCTACGCCTGTAACTGCTTGAGGCTCACCAGCTTCTAACTGAAGCAACACGTCAAATCTATTTTCCACATTCACCATAAAGCTGTCAGACAAAGTTCTAGGCCTGTTCCTCCTGATGCCTGTTGCCACTTCCCACCTCTCTTTACCCTTCTCCCTCCTTAACCTGTCAAGATCTCCCCTGGCCTTGTCTAACTCAGCCTGAAGGGCGGCAATTTTCCCCTCCTGTTCTAGTATCTTCCTATCTCTACTACAAATCCTACAAAACCACTGATGAGTCTCATTTACTTCCCCTATTCCCACGCCACTACAGTCACCCACATGGAAAAAACTACAGCACCCATCACACCAAAGCCCCGACCTAACAATTCTACGGCAAGTCAGGCACTTTTCACTCATGATAAACGTAATAGTTTATTAAGAATAAGTCAGTTAAATAACAGATAAACACGAAAATATGGTTACCCAAATTTGGCCTATACGCAACTGTGTGTAAACAAAAACAAAAGTGCAAAGTTTCTGAAACAACAAGTTAAACTTTACGCTACTTTCCGGAAATGCTAGTTAAATAATGAAGAGGTACGCTAAGTTAAATTGCTGGACAGAGCAAGGAACAACTAAACGAAATTCTATAGATTTGCTGCAGCAGAACGTAAACAGAAAATACGACTGTACGGTCTTTTCGCGTTTTCTGCTATACTACGTAAAGAAAAATGAAACCTTTAATGGAACAATTAAACGGCACCCTAATACACTTATTTACCACGTAATCAGTACTAATCTATATGTTTTATAATCTAAAATAACTTATCTTTACGAGAACACCAAAACTCGCGCTAGTCGCTGGCTGCAGGGCTGCCAACCTGCTTTGATACTGCCGCTACTTCTACTGCCAGTGCCGAGCCGACAGAAGTGTGCTGATTGTTGAAACACAGCGACTGGCGGCTTGGCCGGTCAGCAGCGCCTCGTGAAGGCCCCATTAGAAGCAATGTTCCGCCAGCGGTGGCCCAGTGCGGCGACTACAGTGGGAAACTTGGTTTGGGAGTGAGGGGATGATGCAGACAGTTCGGTTAAGCGGTTGTTCGGTTGACCGACGTTCGGATAATCGACGCTCTACTATATTATATTACGGCGAACCATGCTAAAATACATGTTCTTGTAATCCCATAGTCTGGAGATGGGTGTAGAAAAACAAGCAAGCAAGCAGATCTGGACCATAGACAGTAATGCGTTTGTGTCATGGGGGAAACAAGCCCTAATTTGTAGAACAGTTCTGACAGTGACTTCGGTCCTCTGAGGGTACTCTGGTCACCCGTTGGGAGTGGATGACAGTCAACCTCACGGTAAATATCTAGTGCCATGGGTATATTCTAAACTCAGATTGGAATGTATACCGCAGAGACAGGCTGGACAGTGAAGGGGGAGGCCTATTTATAGCGATAAGAAGTGCAATAGTATGGAAGGAAATTGACAGAGATCCGAAATGTGAAATAATTTGGGTGAAGGTCACGGTTAAAGCAGTCTCACACATGGTAATTGGATGTCTCTATAGGCCCCCTGGCTCAGCAGCTATTGTGGCTGAGCACCTTCAGGATAATTTGCAATATATTTCGAGTAGATTTCGCCACCATGTTATAGCTCTGGATGGAGATTTTAATTGGCCAGATATAGACTGGGAGACTGAAACGTTCATAACGGATGGCAGGGACAAAGAATACAGTGAAATTTTTTTAAGTGCTTATTCTGCAAACTACCTTGAGCAGTTAAACAGAGAACCAACTCGTGGCGATAACATATTAGACCTTCTGGTGACAAACAAACCGAACTATTTGAAACAGTTAACGTAGAACAGGTAATCAGCGATCATAAAGCGGTTACTGCATCGATGATTTCAGCCGTAAATAGAAATATTAAAAAAGGTAGGAAGATTTTTGTGTTTAGCAAAAGTGACAAAAAGCAGATTTCAGAGTACCTGATGGCTCAACACAAAAGTTTTGTCTCATGTACAGATAGTGTTGAGGATTAGTGGACAAAGTTCAAAACCATCGTACAATATGTGTTAGATGAGTATGTGCCAAGCGAGGTCGTAAGAGATGGAAAAGAGCCACCGTGGTACAACAACCGAGTTAGAAAACTGCTGCGGAATTAGAGGGAACTTCACAGCAAACATAAATATAGCCAAAGCCTTGCAGACAAACAAAAATTACGCGAAGCGAAATGTAGTGTGAGGAGGGCTATGCGAGAGACGTTCAATGAATTCGAAATTAAAGTTCTATGTACTGACTTGGCAAAAAATCCTAAGAAATTTTGGTCTTATGTCAAAGCGATAGGTGGATCAAAACAAAAGCCCAGACACTCCGTGACCAAAATGGTACTGAAACAGAGGATGACAGACTAAAGGCCGAAATACTAAATGTCTTTTCCCAAAGCTGTTTCACAGAGGAAGACTGCACTGTAGTTCTTTTTCTAGATTGTCGCATAGATGACAACGAAATAGACGACAGAGGGATAGAGAAACAATTAAAATAGCTCAAAAGAGGAAAGGCCGCTGGACCTGATGGGATACCAGTTCGATTTTACACAGAGTACGCGAAGGAACTTGCCCCCCTTCTTGCAGCGGTGTACCGTAGGTCTCAAGAAGAGCGTAGCGTTCCAAAGGATTCGAAAAGGGCACAGGTCATCCTCGTTTTCAAGAAGGGACGTCGAACAGATTTATTGAACTATATACCTATATCTCTAACGTCTATCAGTAGTAGAATTTTGGAACACATATTATGTTCGAGTATAATGACTTTTCTGGAGACTAGAAATCTACTCTGTAGGAATCAGCATGGGTTTCGAAAAAGACGATCGTGTGTAACCCAGATCGCGCTATTCGTCCACGAGACTCAGAGGGACATAGACACGGGTTCCCAGGTAGATGCCGTGTTTCTTGACTTCCGCCAGGCGTTCGACATAGTTCCCCACAGTCGTTTAATGAACAAAGTAGGAACATATGGACTATCAGACCAATTGTGTGATTGGATTGAAGAGTTCCTAGATAACAGAACGCAGCATGTCATTCTCAATGGAGAGAAGTCTTCCGAAGTAAGAGTGATTTCAGGTGTTCCGCAGGGGAGTGGCGTAGGACCGTTGCTATTCACAATATACATAAATGACCTTGTGGATGACATCGGAAGTTCACTATGGCTTTTTGCGGATGATGCTGTGGTGTATCGAGAGGTTGTAACAATGGAAAATTGTACTGAAATGCAGGAGGATCTGCAGCGAATTGACGCATGGTGCAGGGAATGGCAATTGAATCTCAATGTAGACAAGTGTAATGTGCTGCGAATACATAGAAAGAAAGATCCTTTATCATTTAGATACAATATAGCAGGTCAGCAACTGGAAGCAGTTATTTCCATAAATTAACTGGGAGTACGCATTAAGAGTGATTTAAAATGGAATGATCATATAAAGTTGATCGTCAGTAAAGCAGATGCCATATTGAGATTCATTGGAAGAATCCTATGGAAATGAAATCCGAAAACAAAGGAAGTAGGTTACAGTACACTTGTTCGCCCACTGCTTGAACACTGCTCAGCAGTGTGGGATCTGTACCAGATAGATAGAAGAGATAGAGAAGATCCAATGGAGAGCAGTGCACTTTGTTACAGGATCATTTAGTTATCGCGAAAGCATTACGGAGATGATAGATAAACTCCAGTGGAAGACTCTGCAGGAGAGACGCTCAGTAGCTCAGTATGGGCTTTTGTTGAAGTTTCGAGAACATACCTTCACTGAGGAGTCAAACAGTATATTGCTGCCTCCTACGTATGTTTCGCGAAGAGACCATGACGATAAAATCTGAGAGGTTAGAGCTCACACGGATGCATACCGACAATCCTTCTTTCCACAAACAATACGAGACTGGAATAGAAGGGAGAACAGATAGAGGTACTCAAGATACCCTCCGCCACACATCGTGAGGTGGCTTACGGAGTATGTATGTAGATGTTGATATATGTACTGTGCTGTTTGTCTTCACATTACATGTACGAATGATGTAAAAGGGCGATTTTTGTATGGTGAAGGATAGGAATTGTATGTTTACGACATCGATACAGTATGCAGTGATATATTGATGGGTTGGAGATTGGCTCCACGTTCTAATATTCAAGTTCCTGTCCTGCGTGGGAGGGCAGTGTAATTGAGTAGGAATCTTTCTGTATTTGACAATATGTAGGGTACACTGTGATAGATTGATGGGTTTTGGGTCGGTTTCACATTCTAATATTCAAGTTCCTGTCCTCTGTAGGAGAGCAGTGTAATTGAATAAGTGTCTTTCCATATTTGACGATATGTAAGGTAGTTTGTAAGATTTAATTGCTGGTGCAATATAGCGATCTGTGTAAAATAACTGCTGAAAGTCTGGTCTTCAGAAAGATAGATAAAAAGGTAGAGGGTGCTTCCACACCTGCAGCATCAGTAATTCATAGTGTAAATTCGATAAGAGCCAATCATAGTTCTCTATTTATTTACATCCTTTTTGCTGGGATATAGGAATCTCTACACAGCGGTGAGAACGTTTGTGTATGTTGAAAGCAGGAAGGGTAAGACATAATGGTTGGGGTGCCATGTTAGGACCATGAGGAAGACCGCATTCGACGTTATTCTGCGTTATTTTCGTAAACAGGTTCTGTTAGGGCAAGACTTTCCGTGCATACAAGCTGGGACATCAAAAAAGCGAGCATCAACTCTTTCTGGGACACTATACAATTTCCGAGAGGTCTACCTGGCTGTTATTTTGCATAGCCATGTGACATCAGTATAACATTGAGAACCTTGTTAAATGCGCTTGTGATGGTTTGTAGCTATGCACGCACAATTCACGGCATTGCATCAGTCATGCTGGGTGGTTAAGCATGGTTACATGCATCTCACATGTTGTGCTAGGAACAATGCACCCTGTGCTATATGGTGATGTTAGTATCCTCAGGTATCACATTAGTAATGGGAAAACACGTTTGCTACCCAGAGGTGTCTTGCATATGGGAATGGCATGAACGCATGCTGGAGTTCTGTGATGTTAGTATAACACTTGGAGAACTCTAACTGTATACTCGAAAATATTCGCAACTTTCACCCGGTCAGTGTAGGCAGCAGCAGTGAGGGAGTGATGGATCGCACTGGCTTGCATCTGGTGGTGGCTTATGGTGGTGTGGAGGTGCATGCACCCCTGCGGTGTCTTCACTGTGCAAATAGGTCTTCGCTCCCATCAGGTCGTGTCAGCAACAGTGTCTAGGTGTTCACTTATTTTCAGGAGGAATTCCTTAGGTGTCAAGTATGAAAGGGATGTCGCTGCCTCATGCTTGAGGGCACCTGTCCATCGCTTGACAGCACACTCTGGTGGCAGTACTGTGTACTAGGTCAGTTGAACTCTAGATCTTGTGATGGACACACTTTCTGCAAAATAGAGACTTATGTACAGCTCAGACAGAGTCCTTTTCCCACCATTTCCCTCCCCCCCCCCCCCAGACCATCATCTTGGCTTACATCATGGAATGTATGACAAAACACTCTGGTGGTGGTACTGTGTACTAGACCCAGACCTTGTGGTGGACACACTGTTTCCCACCACATCATGGCAGTCATCTTGGATTATGGCATATATTAGAGCGCTCTCTGGCGGTGGTACTGTATACTAGATCAGTTGGAATCCAGACCCCATGGCGACCCCATTGTTTCCCTCCATTCCCTCCCACCATCTTCGATTATATTACAGGAGGATGACAGCACCCTCTGGTGGTGCTACTGTGACTAGGTGAGATGAAGTCTGGACACCTTGGCGACCACACTGGATGGTGGTAGTGCCTCTAATTGTTTAAATAAAATAGTGCTTGCAGAATAATAAAGACTTACATCAAGCACAGGTCGTGTCCACTCCCCACAAGTTCCTAGGAAGAGGTGGTGGTCAGTTGACGTAGGATAGTGGAGGTAGCCCAAGTGACCTATCTTCCTGCCATTTTCTTAGATTAGTATAGATAACTTTGGTGTGATGTGTTCGTTATCCTGTTGGAATCTGAACTTCCCCCCATTTTTCGGGGGGTTATGTCAGTGCAGGTAGCCCAGTTGACCATCTTCTCACTAAAATTCAAAGTTCCCACCCAAATCCGCCATCTTTGATGACATCACAGCCATCATCTTGGACGACGTCATCGCCGCCATCTTCGATACATCTGGCAACAATGGAAAGTGGCACAGAATGCAGGTTGTCTCAATACTCTTGTCTGCTTCATTCAGTTATCACTGTATGGTTTGCCTCATCTGGCAAATATGGACAGATGTTTAGTTAATATCTAACACAAAAAATATCTTTTCTCTCTCTTTTTCATCAGTTATTTGGTTTGTGTGTCCGTCTTATGAACCGTTTTTCCCTGGAACAATTTGGTGTATCAAGTTCAAACTTATGTCACAAACTGAGGTCGATGGTCTATTGGCGGTGTAAGAGTTTCGTGCTCCTAAGTGAAGTCAATCAGATGTGACTGCCACTTATGTTGCATGTTTTAAAACACGAAGAGACGCGCCATTGACGCCAGTAGTATGCTTTCTGTTGATCTAGAAGTATGAGACATGGATAGAATCAAGTGTTCACATTAAGGCAAATAACGGAAAGTTGTTAGCTTGCAATTATAGAAGACACAAAAAGCCAAGTGTGGGCATGTCACATACTTTGTCATTAAAAGTTGTGGTGAATAGTCTCTAAGGAATGTAAAGTAGAGTTGAGAGTGTGTCGTGCAGTAGGTTCGAGGTGTTTGAGACATGAGTTTCTCTCGCAGTCAGTTGCTTTTGGTGGTCAAATTGTTAGGGGGCTGGTATCAAGCAGAGCACAGGGGACAAGTCGCATGACAACTCGAGAATCCGTGAAAGGAACACTTCCTGTGCTGGGTAGCATGGAGTGCAACTATGAGCGGGCCAGAGGGACCACCACATATCCTGCCACACACATACTGTTGGCTGCAAAACTGTATTACGCATATATAGCAGGGATGGTATATGGTGCTCATTGTTGGACACACAATGCCATTAGGCGTATCTAGAAGGACTGGTATGTCATGCAGACTGTTGGACACACAACACCATTCGGCATATCTAGCAGGGCTGGTATGTCAAACACACTGTTGGACAAACAATGCCATTAGGCACATCTAGCAGGGCTGGTATCTCATGTGCATTGTTGGATGCACAATGCATTAGGCATATCTAGTGGGGCTGGTACACCTGTCGCTCACGTCCCACATTAGAGCAAATTGATTACCATCGATTCTCTTCTGAAAACTTCTCCACTGGCGTCACACAGCAGTGCTTGTGGTTTAAATACTGTAATGCTCCAATCTATGGCGATTTGTGCGTGTTTGATCTGTAAATTTCTGTTGCTGTCGTGACAGATAGCAGTTTGCAGTTTGGCACAGCTCCTATTCTACAACTTGGTGTCAACACTGTATTAATCGATGTCTCCCAACTTCATGGAAGATCACACTTTCGTATCACCAGAGAATTAGTGTGTGTTTGCTCCTCATCAGTCTCCATTTAGTTGCCTGGAAAACATGTTTGCATGACCGCAATTATAGTAAACATATTATTACCTACACTATATAAAACATATATAAACACTGTGTGAGTTATTTGTTAGTATACAGAATAGCAAGCTCAAATAACGGTTAATAATGACATGTACAGTATTGTACGCTTAATCATTGTACATATACATACATTTTGGAACATACTAGTATCGTTCCTATTTATGTAAACCAACGTTACCTGTCGAAGCAGTCCTACTAAGCACGCCAGGTGGCGCGAGTAGACCGCATGGCTATGCAGAGGTACGATGTTTATATTTCTGTTCACTTGTTGATGTGTTTGCATAAAGGAATAACACGCTGCGAAAGTAATTGAAAATGACCACAAAGTGCCAGATTCCTTATGTGCCAGAGTGACCGTTACAGTCTGGACCCACACGATAGCTATGGTCGCTGGTTCGAATCCTGCCTCAGGAATGGATGTGTGTGATGTCCTTAGGTTAGTTAGGTTTAAGTAGTTCTAAGTTCTAGGGGACTGATGACGTCAGAATTTAAGTCCCAAAGCGCTCAGAGCTATTTGAACCATTTGAACCTTATGAGTAACGGGTAATGATTATCACATTCCAGCAAGATGTCAATCGTGTCCGACAAATAGCAAAGAAACTGATGATTTACATCACCAGAGTTGTCAAACCCATACACCAGCGTCAAGAAACAGGCTCCTATGGAGATCGTCCTCGCTCACGAGCACTCAGGAAGATATCAGAAAGCCAAGGAAAGTATTTGGTAGTGACCAGAAAACGAAACAGGTTAGAAACTGTCCCTGAATTGACTGCTGAATAAACGTAACGAGAGATACTCCAGTGGGTGAGTCAACAGTGAGACGACGACTGGCAGATGACGAGGCTATGTAGCAACAAGGAAACCACTGTTGCGCCCTGTTAACAAGAAGAAAAGGCTTCAGTGGGCTAAGACACCCCAACATTGGACAGCGGAGGATTGGGAAAGGGTCTTACTAACTGATGAATCCAAGTTCCAAATATTTGGAAGTAAACTCCGTCAGTTTTTAAGCCATTTACGCCAAGAACGCTTGAATCCACAGCGCGTAATTCCAACTGTAAAGCATGGTGGAGGTTCTGTGATGGTATGGGGATCCTATGGAGGGAATAAAGTCGGATATTTGGTGAGAATAGATGGAAAAAATGATCCAAAAGGATCATCATGCCATTTACCAGCGACATGCTAAGACATCTGGTTTGTGTCTGATTGTGCAAGGGTTTAACTTCCAGCATGACAATGAGCCAAACCATACGTCTCGCTTGTGTCAGAACTATGTGAAGTCTCTATGGGTTCATAAAATATTGAAAAACATGGAAATACCGCCACAATCCCCTGATTGTAATGCAATCGAACTGCTATGGGATGAATTGGACAGGACGAGCCTAAAATGGGAAATCATGAGTGGATCACAATTGTGGGGGTTCCTACAGAAAGAATGGAGATTAATTCCAACTGAAATCTTGGTAAAACTGATGCAGCACATGCTGAGAGTGTGCAAGGCAGTGATGAAACCAAAGGGTGGCTAATTTGAGGAAACGAAAATTTAATGGTTGCACCTTCCTGTGTATTATTTGAGCTTAATAAACATTTGCAAAACAACAAAATGAATTTTTATACTGTTTTTTCTTTCTGTTGTCTATAATTACTAGGTGTTTCCAAGTTTCCAAACTAATGGAGGGTAGTATATATATATATATATATATATATATATATATATATATATATATATACACACTCCCTCCCTAAGTTCGGAAGCACCTAGTAATTATAGACAACAGAAAGGAAATACGGTATAAAATGCATTTGGTTGCTTTTTTCTCTATATCCCTCCATTCAGTCCCCCATCTGTCTTCCTGCTTCTTTTCCTCGCCCATTCCCTCCTCTACATCTACATCTACATGATTATTCTGTAATTCACATTTAAGTGCTTGGCAGAGGTTTCATCGAACCATAATCATACAATCTCTCTACCATTCCACTCCCGAACAGCGCGCGGGAAAAACGAACACCTAAACATTTCTGTTCGAGCACTGATTTCTCTTATTTTATTTTGATGGTCATTCCTACCTATGTAGGTTGGGCTCAACAAAATATTTTCGCATTCAGAAGAGACAGTTGGTGACTGAAATTTCGCAAATACTCGTAGATATCGCCGCGACGAAAAACGTCTTTGCTGTAATGACTTCCATCCCAACTCGCGTATCATATCTGCCACACTCTCTCCCCTATTACGTGATAATATAAAACGAGCTGCCCTTTTTTGCACCCTTTCGATGACCTCCGTCAATCCCACCTGGTAAGGATCCCACACCACGCAGCAATATTCTAGCAGAGGACGAACGAGTGTAGTGTAAGCTGTCTCTTTAGTGGACTTGTTGCATCTTCTAGGTGTCCTTCCAATGAAACGCAGCCTTTGGCTCGCCTTCCCCACATATTATCTATGTATTCTTTCCAACTGAAGTTGTTCGTAATTTTAACACCTAGGTACTTAGTTGAATTTACAGCCTTGAGAACTGTACTATTTATCGAGTAATCGAATTTCAACGGATTTCTTTTGGAACTCATGTGGATCACCTCACACTTTTCGTTACTTATCGTCAACTGCCACCTGCCACACCATACAGCAATCTTTTCTTAACCGCTTTGCAACTGATACTGGTCTTCGGATGACCTTACTAGACGCTAAATTACAGCATCATCTGCGAACAAACTAAGAGAACTGCTCAGATCGTCACCCAGGTCATTTATGTAGATCAGGAACAGCAGAGGTCCCAGGACGCTTCCCTGGGGAACACCTGATATCACTTCAGTTTTACTCGATGATTTGCCGTCTATTACTACGAACTGCGACCTTCCTGACCGGAAATCACCAATCCAGTCGCACAACTGAGACGATACACCATAGGCCCGCAGCTTGATTAGAAGTCGCTTGTGAGGAACGGTGTCAAAAGCTTCCGGATATCTAGAAATACGGAATCAACCTGAGATCCCCCGTCGATAGCGGCCATTACTTCGTGCGAATAAAGAGCTAGCTGCGTTGCACAAGAACGATGATTTCTGAAACCATGCTCATTACGTATCAATAGATCGTTCCCTTCGAGGTGATTCATAATGTCTGAATACATTATATGCTCCAGAACCCTACTGCAAACCGACGTCAATGATATAGGTCTGTAGTTCGATGGATTACTCCTACTACCCTCCTTAAACACTGGTGCGACCTGCGCAATTTTCCATTCTGTAGGTACAGATCTATCGGTGAGCGAGCAGTCGTATATGAGTGCTAAGTAGGGAGCTATTGTATCAGCTTAATCTGAAAGGAACCTAATCGGTATACAATCTGGACCTGAAGACTTGCCCGTATCAAGCGATTTGAGTTGCTTCGCAACCCCTAAGGTATCTACTTCTAAGAAACTCTGCTAGCAGCTGTTCCTGTTTCAAATTCTGGAATATTCCATTCGTCGTCCCTGGTGAATGAATTTCGGAAAACTGCGTTCAATAACTCCGCTTTAGCGGCACAGTCGTCGGTAACAATACCATCAGCACTGCGCAGCGAAGGTATTGACTGCGTCTTGCCGCTTGTGTACTTTACATACGACCAGAATTTCTTCGGATTGTCTACCAAATTTCGAGACAATGTTTCGTTGTCGAACCTATTAAAGGCATCTCGCATTGAAGTCCATGCCAAATTTCGCGCGTCTGCGAATTATAGCCAATCTTCGGGATTTCGCGTTCTTCTGAACTTCGCATGCTTTTTCCGTTGCCTCTGCAACAGCATTCGGACCTGTTTTGTGTACCATGGGGGATCAGTTCCATCTCTTATCAATTGAGATGTGAATCTCTCAATTGCTGTTGCTACTATATCTTTGAATTTGAGCCCCTCACTTCTTATCATCCATTTGCCCTATACCCTTCCTCCATCTTCTCACCATACCTCCGTCTAACTCCCCTCCTCCTCCCCTTATCTCTGTCACTTTCCCTCTCTCAAACCTCCCACCTCCTCTCCCTCTCTCCCTTCCTTCCAACCTCCCTCCCCACCTCCCTACCTCCCTCCTTCCCACCCTCCATCACGCCCTCCTACCCTCCCACCCTCCCTCCATTCTTTCTACTTCCTACTTTTCTCTCTCTGCATCTATTTCTTTCTGCATTACAGCATGCAAAGCAATTAATGCAAGCTCCATAGTTATTGCACACACATTAACTGAAAACAAGAGACTTACTGTACATGCAAGAGTCACTGTGCATGAAGGAGTTACTGTGTATCCAGGAGCTACTGCACAAGTGTGACTTACACTGCCCATTAGAAATACTGGGCATGCAAGAGATCCTGCACACACTATGGTTGCTACACTAGCTAGAATTGCTGAATGTGCAAGAGTTCCTGCACATTCCAGTGTAATTCTACATGCAAGTGTTACTGTGTACAGAAAAGTTGCCGCAAATGCAACAGTTACTGCACACCCAACAGTTACTGACTGCATTATAGGTATGGCATGCAAAAGAGTAACTATGAATGAGAGTTACTGCATGAACAATAGTTGTTGCACACACAAGACTTTCTGTATGTACATGATTTACAGCATGCACAAGAGTTACTGCACATGCAAAAGTTACTGCACCCATGAGAGTTACTGCACATACAAGAGTACAATTATTGTGCATGCAAGAATTACTACATCCACAAGAGTTACTGCATGTCCAAGAGTCATTGTGCACAAGAATTACTATGCACACAAGGCTTACTCCCTAGGTTACTGTATACCAGATAGATATCCAGATACAAAGAGGAGTTGAGGAGTTGATATCACACTATGCATCAGTCTCTGAGTCATCACTTCCACATCACAGAAGCAATAAAATTATATCGTCTTTACTCAGAATCACAGCAGCAATCCTACCAACACAAATTGTGTTTCATTTTCAATGCCTTGAGAACTGTCGAATGGTGCATAGTCCTTCGTTTCATTAATACCGATGCTGTAGGGTCTCATATGTTGCCCATAGTAACTGGACGTACCCTTTTGTCACGACATTTATACGTTCACTATTTCAGCTGATAACTTTCTGTAATGAAGAAACATATTTTACAACTTACATCGTAGCACCTTGGTTAAACGTATCTCATTTTCTGTCACGTAGTTACCATCTGGTAAATTTCAAAGCTATAAATCGCCATGAACGCATTATGTCATTTTGCCGTTTCCAGCACTTTCTATGGTCTCCTGGCAATTCGACCATCATTCTGTAACATCTAGTCTGGTATATGCAGTGTGCGGAGAAACAACATGACCAAAGGTGTGGGCAGAAAGACGGCATCAAAAATAATAATAATAGTCTGAGTATGGAAACTAGAGATCGTAGTTGAATATTTACGGCGCTATGCCAGCATAAAGTGGTAGTCTGTTTCAACCTTTGTTACAACATACTTAGTTAGGGGGACGCTTAATTATTATTTACTTCGAGCTTGTTAAGACATCTTGAAACATAAAACATGGACATGTGGTTGTTTCTAAAGAAGTGCTGTCTGGAACGTCAGCTGAGTATGTGATGTTTGAAGTTTTTCTTGATATCATCCTGGAGACTGGTTAGAGTGTGTTTGCGCATACATTTCATTTCGAGTGAAGATGTCAGTATGTCAGATTTTAATTGCGTTCCTGTAGCGCCGTAAATATGGATTTGCAACCGCTAGTTGCTGTACTCGAATTCATGTCTTTCATACTGTCTTTCCTCCCTACTCTTTTGGACAGATTGAATTTTCGCACTTTGTATAACTTTGCCGGATGGCAAACCTTGCTCAACCACCACTGCTTAAATTATACATTTTTTACGTACGGTACACATACGTCATTGAATGACTTCCAGCCCGGTCGTCTGGCTATTCGTCACTGCAAAGCCAACACGCGAAAAACAAAGTCACGAAAGCACCATCTGACCCGCATAATTACACTACTGACTGTGAGCACATTTAGACGTTAATCACAAAAGCCGATAGCAATAATGTAGAAGCTGATTTTGTTGTTGTTGTTGTGGTCTTCAGTCCTGAGACTGGTTTGATGCAGTTCTCCATGCTACTCTATCCTGTGCAAGCTTCTTCATCTCCCAGTACCTGCCGCAGCCCACATCCTTCTGAATCTGTTTAGTGTATTCATCTCTTGGTCTCCCTCTACGATTTTTACCCTCCACGCTGCCCTCCAATACTAAATTGGTGATCCCTCGATGTCTCAGAACATGTCCTACCAACCGATCCCTTCTTCTAGTCAAGTTGTGCCACAAGCTCCTCTACTCCCCAATTCTATTCAATACCTCCTCATTAGTTATGTGATCTACCCATCTAATCTTCATCATTCTTCTGTAGCACCACATTTCGAAAGCTTCTATTCTCTTCTTGTCTTACCTATTTATAGTCCACGCTTCACTTCAATACATGGCTACACTCCATACAAATACTTTCAGAAACGACTTCCTGACATTTAAATCTATACTGGATGTTTACAAATTTTTCTTCTTCAGAAACGCTTTCGTTGCCATTGCCAGTCTACATTTTATATCCTCTCTACTTCGACCATCATCAGTTATTTTGCTCCCCAAATAGCAAAACTCCCTTACTACTTTAAAAGTCTCATTTCCTAATCTAATTCCCTCAGCATCACCCGACTTAATTCGACCACATTCCATTATCCTCGTTTTACTTTTGTTGATATTCATCTTATACCTGTCCATTCCGTTCAACTACTCTTCCAAGTCCCTTGCTGTCTCTGACAGAATTACAATGTCATCAGCGAACCTCAAAGTTTTTATTTCTTCTCCATGGATTTCAATACCTACTCCGAACTTTTCTTTTGTTTCTTCTATTGCTTGCTCAATATACAGATTAAATAACATCGGGGATAGGCTACGACCCTGTCTCACTCCCTTCCTAACCACTGCTTCCCTTTATTACCCCTCGAGTCTTATAACTGCCATCTGCTTTCTGTACAAACTGTAAATAGCCGTTCGCTCACTGTATTTTACCCCTGCCACCTTAAGAATTTGAAAGAGAGTATTCCAATCAACATTGTCGAAAGCTTTCTCTAAGTCTACAAATGCTAGAAACGTAGGTTTGCCTTTCCTTAATCTTTCTTCTAAGATAAGTCGTAAGGTCAGTATTACCTCACGTGTTCCAACATTTCTACGGAATCCAAACTGATCTTCCCCGAGGTCGGCTTCTACCATTTTTTCCATTTGTCTGTAAAGTATTTTGCCGCTGTGACTTATTAAACTGATAGATCGGTAATTTTCACATCTGTGAACACCTACTTTCTTTGGGATTGGTATTATTATATTCTTCTTGAAGTCTGAGGGTATTTCGCCTGTCTCATACATCTTGCTCACCAGACGGTAGAGTTTTGTCAGGACTGGCTCTGCAAAGGCTGTCAGTAGTTCTAATGGAATGTTGCCTACTCCGGGGGCCTAGTTTCGACTCAGGTCTTTCAGCGCTCTGTCAAACTCTTCACACAGTATCATATCTCCCATTTCATCTCCATCTACATCCTCTTCCATTTCCATAATATTGTCCTCAATACATCACCCTTGTACAGACCCTCTATATACTCCTTCCACCTTTCTGCTTTCCCCGATTTGCTTAGAACTGGATTTACATCTGAGCTCTTGGTATTCATACAAGTGGTTCTCTTTTCTCCAAAGGTGTCTTTAATTTTCCTGTAGGCAGTATCTATCTTACCCCTAGTGAGATAAGCTTCTAAATCGTAACATCTGTCCTCTAGCCATTCCTGCTTAGCCATTTTGCACTTCCTGTCGATGTCATTTTTGAGACGATTGTATTCCTTTTTGCCTGCTTCATTTACTGCATTTTTATATTTTCTCCTTTCATCAATTAAATTCTATATTTCTTCTGTTACCCAAGGGTTTCTACTAGCCCTCGTCTTTTTACCTATTTGATCCACTGCTGCATTCACTATTTCATCCCTCAAAGCTACCCATTCTTCTTGTACTGTATTTCTTTCCCCCATTCCTGTGAATTGTTCCCTTATGGTCTCCCTGAAACTCTGTACAACCTCTGGTTCTTTCAGTTTATCCGGGTCCCATCTCATTAAATTCCCACCTTTTTGCAGTTTGTTTAGTTTTAATCTACAGTTCATAACCAATAGATTGTGGTCAGAGTCCACATCTGCACCTTGAAATGTCCTACAATTTAAAACCTGGTTCCTAAATCTCTGTCTTACCATTATATAATCTATCTGATACCTTTTAGTATCTGCAGGGTACTTCCATGTGTACAACCTTCTTTCATGATTCTTGAACAAAGTGTTACCTATGATTAAGTTATGCTCTGCACAAAATTCTACCAGGCGGCTTTTTCTTTCATTTCTTAGCCCCAATCCACATTCACCTACTATATTTCCTTCTCTCCCTTTTCCTACTCTTGAATTGCAGTCACCCATGACTATTAAATTTTCGTCCCCCTTCACTACCTGAACAATTTCTTTTCTTCTATCTCATCATACATTTCATCAATTTCTTCATCATCTGCAGAGCTAGTTGGCATATAAACTTGTACTACTGTAGTAGGCGTGGGCTTCGTGTCTATCTTGGCCCCAATAATGCGTTCACTATGCTGTTTGTAGTAGCTTAACCGTACTACTATTTTTTTATTTATTATTAAACCTACTCCTGCATTACCCCTATTTGATTTTGTATTTATAATCCTGTATTCACCTGACCAAAAGTCTTGTTCCTCCTGCCACCGAACTTCACTAATTCCCACTATATCTAATTTTAACCAATCCAATTTAGTTTTAAGTTAATCTTATGTATCCTTCAACCGATACAGCATTGTTGCTGTCTCAGCGACTGACTGTTGCTACCAGCACCGCGGAATGATGGCAGTTTTTAATTTTCTCGTGAGTAATGGCAGTTTTCTGAAGTAAATGAAAACGGAGAAATCATTCACATGCAAGTGTTCATCATCGAAATGAGAGTGAATCCCTACTTTGTGCGCGACTTCCCACATGAGAAGCTCGCGTATCCCTACAGTTGCGAGATGAGATGCGTGTCCGTTCCCACATGGGAGTCACACTCCTAGTCGCTGGCCAGTTGTACCATTTTAATGGATCCGGAGTGTGCTGTTTCGTACTCCGCACATTCATGGATAGCCTTCTGATACAGCTGCCTCCTGCTTATGTTAACTTACA
Source organism: Schistocerca cancellata (assembly GCF_023864275.1). Lineage (NCBI taxonomy): Eukaryota > Metazoa > Arthropoda > Insecta > Orthoptera > Acrididae > Schistocerca > Schistocerca cancellata. Next base: position 4,057,008 of record NW_026047149.1, on the reverse strand, counting down.
TGAGACGGAGGCGAGTGTATGAGAAAACCTTACGGAAAACTCGTAAATAAATCGTCAAAACTATCTTTAAAACGTTTTTATCCAAGCCAGTTAACTCACGTGATACTGTTTTATTATGCTCACCTTATTATGCTCACCTGGATGACATGCGTTGTGCAGAATATGCGAAGCGGTAAAAGGGGAAACGTGTTGACACTCCATGGTTATGATGTTTGGAGTGGCTAGAAATAGCCCTCTCGATTCAAGCCTATATCTTAGTAATGTATGTAGAATTAGTGTATTGTATAGACCCAACAAACAAGATAACAGTATCATGTGTTTTGTATCGATGCGAAATATAAACTTAGTGTGAGAACCAGTTTTACTTTGTGGCAATGTGTCCCGCTGTTCTCCCTCTGATTCTAAAAAAAGCATTCGTCAAACGGCAACAGATAAAAAACGATGTGTCGAGGGCCTTTACACAATGGAGGAGGACCGCATCCAAGTCGAGAATTAATTCACTGAAAAGGCGATGAAAAGAAAAAGAAACTTGTGTCAGCGATATTATTCGATCGTATCGCTGGGCAGCAGCGACAGCGAGAACGAAGGCCACCAAAGCTTTATTTTACGGTGCTTGACTGCGTTATACGCCCCTAGTTCTCGTATGTGGACAAACACCACCCTTCATGCCATGCAGAAACAGAAGACGCATGCTTCAGTCCCTGCTTGATGGTATCTGAAAGCAAATAGATCAGACAGTTGTAGTCTCTGTACCTCTGTTCCTAGATAACAGGACGCAGCATGTTATTCTCAATGGAGAGAAGTCTTCCGAAGTAAGAGTGATTTCAGGTGTGCCGCAGGGGAGTGTCATAGGACCGTTGCTATTCACAATATACATAAATGACCTGGTGGATGACATCGGAAGTTCACTGAGGCTTTTTGCAGATGATGCTGTGGTATATCGAGAGGTTGTAACAATGGAAAATTGTACTGAAATGCAGGAGGATCTGCAGCGAATTGACGCATGGTGCAGGGAATGGCAATTGAACCTCAATGTAGACAAGTGTAATGTGCTGCGAATATACAGAAAGATAGATCCTTTATCATTTAGCTACAAAATTTTGTCAGCAACTGGAAGCAGTTAATACCATAAATTATCTGGGAGTACGCATTAGGAGTGATTTAAAATGGAATGATCATATAATGTTGATCGTCGGTAAAGCAGATGCCAGACTGAGATTCATTGGAAGAATCCTAAGGAAATGCAATCCGAAAACAAAGGAAGTAGGTTACAGTACGCTTGTTCGCCCACTGCTTGAATACTGCTCAGCAGTGTGGGATCCGTACCAGATAGGGTTGATAGAAGAGATAGGGAAGATCCAACGGAGAGCAGCGCGCTTCGTTACAGGATCATTTAGTAATCGCGAAAGCGTTACGGAGATGATAGATAAACTCCAGTGGAAGACTCTGCAGGAGAGACGCTCAGTAGCTCGGTACGGGCTTTTATTGAAGTTTCGAGAACATACCTTCACCGAAGAGTCAAGCAGTATATTGCTCCCTCCTACGTATATCTCGCGAAGAGACCATGAGGATAAAACCAGAGAGATTAGAGCCCACACAGAGGCATACCGACAGTCCTTCTTTCCACGAACAATACGAGACTGGAATAGAAGGGAGAACCGATAGAGGTACTGAAGGTACCCTCCGCCACACACCGTCAGGTGGCTTGCGGAGTATGGACGTAGATGTAGATGTAGATGTAGATGGAATCAAGAACTGATTTCAACAACTGATCTCGTTGTTGTATTAGTGTCACACATGTAGTAATTCAGTTAGCCAAATTTCCCCAAGAGTCGCAGTATTAGTCCGATAACTATCCTTGTTACGTTTGGCTAGGTGTAACGACAGCAAACGTTTCAAACACTGTCCCGACAATTCGTTTTTTACACAAACGATACAACTGCAGTAATTCGACGATTTTCTGTTCTTGTTGAACTGTGGCTCATTTAGCTGGCCGTTTTCACAGGAGACCGAATATCGGTTTGACGGGAAGCACATGGTTTTCTGGCCATTTACTGAGGAGTACGGGTGATGTGTTTTGTTATGCTTTGTGAAGTAACATCCGTAATGTCTGATTTTTACAGGGAATAAAAGGGTGTGACTTCTCCTTAATCGAATACGGCTAACGATATAATATCGAGATAAGAAAGATGTGCCAGGATACGTTACTTGTAGAGGGAATTCATAATACTGGGTTAGAGATTGTTCTGTTGTGTCAAAAATTTTCGCCTTTCGTAGAGTTTTAGTTCTGACGACCGACGTAGCCTACATCTCTACTTTCATCGAAGCAAGGATTTTGGAATATGATGGCTGCGTAGGTCGTGCAGTCATTTAGCTCGAAATCCTCCCTTTTGAAAGAGAGTGACCAAATGTTCCCCGGTGCTTCGTCACTGGGCAAACTGTAACCACTTATGTTACACGGGTGCTTCTGATGGTCGGCGAGCGCTCGCACCTGTAGCAGTGTCGACAACTCACCGCTGTAAACCCAGCCCCGGAAACGCGTATGGAGATGTAGTCACTTACCTTAGAACATTTACACATACAATTCCACACTTCGCGGCAGATCTCGTTGTGTGATACAAAGCCGAGTCGTCATAACGTGGACGCTGTCGTCGTGTTTAGTACGACCGACTCTGCAACGCCACATACGCGGCCCCTACAATTGACAGAGCTTTTCCTTACACCCTTCTCACTGAAACAAGCCCTAATCGCAATTAAAACATTTAAATAGTGTACATTTAATCGATCGTTAGGGACAGGTTGGTTTACAAGTGACAAACGTAGGGATTTCCTTCGCTTTATTTTATGCTCGGCATTCGAATCGCGCAACTTCTGTTGCCAAAGTGGTTTCTTTCTAGTTGTTTCTTCCTCAGTGAAGTAGGACTGCGACATCGTTCACTCTCTGGCCTCGTACTTAAGCAGCACCGGAGTAGACTTGATGACGACAGAGGAGAAATCTGTCATTAGTAGCTACTCAAGGGGAATCTGATGTGCGCGTTTGAATTCTACATGATAGAAAACTACTAGGAACTGAAGTGAACCTAATCTTTGAAAACCGTGACCAAATTATGGCAATGACAACTGCTATGCTACAACTACTGTCTACTATTAAAAACTTTACTTTCTGTTCAATACACTGACTTCATGTACGAGAGCGTGTCATATACGTTGCCTTTTGGTGAGAAGAAACTGCTAGCACCTATTTCTCCCGGCGCATTATCCTTATCATTGCTGGAAGTAGACGACAACGTTAGGCAGATTATGTTACTCTTGTGCCATAAGTATATGTTGAGACGAGAAAGAAGGAAACGGTATCACGTTATATAACGCTTTCTCATTCATTTTTGGTTGTTTAACATTAACCAAAGTAGGTGAAAAACAATTAGAATGAGAGACTTGAAATTCTGTTCAACGCACAAGAGAGGGTACATCTTGGTCGACAGGCAGGACTTCCTGGAAACAGATACCCTCGATGGGAGTAACAACAGAAGGTCGGTCCCACGTCGCCTGAATGGGGGACGTCAACGGAACAGATAAATTTAGGAGCGCCTCGGTTTTCTGCTGTTTAGTCATTGCAACACCAGAAGGCTCAGCGACTTCCCCACCTTCGTATGTTTGTGCAGGAGTTACTGCAGCTGTGGGAGGGATACTAGGAGAGACGCTAGCCACCTCAGCTTCCATTTTCGCACCATCGACCCTGTTAGTAGTGCAGGAGTCAGCAGTACAGGATGCAGCAACCAACAGACTCACTTGAGGGGGCGGTGTGTGAGGGGTAGATGTATCCGACTCCTCACTGTCCTGCACACGACGTCTCCCATGTTGCACTGTCTGCACTGCCAGTTTGGCAACAACAATTTCAGGGCTGTGCTGTGATGGTGAGACTGCAAAGTGTTGTTCCATTGCCCACGGAGAACAGGTGGCACCAACCTCGCGAGCTGTAGAAACGAGACCAGCCGACCCCAGTTTCCGATGCTGTTCAGAGGAGACCTTCAACAAAAATACCTGCCTCTGAACATTAGGTCTAAGGTTCGTTGCAGAGAAAGCACGTCCCTACTTGCCCTTATTCGTTGCATGAGCGCGTAATCAGAGATCTGAAACGATGAAATCGCGGTCCATCTTAGCAGATTTAAATTTTTGTGCTTTCGGCAAACCACTGCAGACAACCAGCGTGGCTTTTCCATGAACACGGGTTCTCTTGATTCTTGCCCCCATCCTTGTCTAGTCAGAAACCATGTCACTGTTCGAATGGTCTCGATGACAAGAGAACTTTAAAGCTCAAACTTTCCTCCTTTTCTTCAGGAACAAATCTCGCTGTTTCGTTCGATACCTGTCACAGGCAATATGGTTTCGCTGAAGTAGCTACACTTAGTAATCCGTATATCAGCTGAGGGTCCTGCTCAAACTAAGTATACGAGAGCTTAGATTATGTAAGGGCCTGTGGAGACATGTCGGCTGATGCAGACGACCCCAGTTTTCTAAAAATATATATTAGTGCCCAAGAATGTCCATCTCCGCCTTAACCGTTAGTTTACGTCTGCCACTTCCCTCAGACAGCCCCTACTGGCCTATTCTATGTCAACATCAAGAATTTGTAGTTCCAGTAGGACTGAGGCACGCCTTACGGTGCTGGACAATCGACAGTAGACATTCATCTGATGTTTGGAGGGGGTGTCATAGGAATATCGGCGACACTCCAGGCCCTGGAAAATGAGACAAGGCAATTTCCAGCTTAGCAGGTGTGGAGTACACTACAAAGATCCAATTCTCATGTTTGATCGGTAAATGGCTACAGAAGTATTCGTCTGTTGTATAATTTTCCTGTACCATTTGTATGTGCAGATTTCATGTTAGTTTCCAGTCAATGGTTAGTCCTGTGCATTTTAGTGAGTTACTAAACTGGATAGGATGGTTTCATGAGGCAGTAGTTGTGGGGGTGAAAAGCGGCGATTTGTCATATTCAATTGTACGGACCTTGGTATGGCTGGTTTCAAGGTGTCTTTGGTTGCACCTGGTTGAGGTGGGGTCGTCAACAGATTGGAGGAAACGAGCAGGGTGATTGAACCCACCCGCTCCTACCATTTCCATAAAGAGTACATTTTTTTGTCAGCTTATCCACTAACTCAATATTAGCAAATTCGTCATCTCTGCAGCTCTTACCATTCTGTGTGTGTGTGTATAGAGGGTGAGGGACTAGTGTCTGTGCCCCTAGAACAGCATTGCACAGTTCCTCGTCTGCAGCATAGCGACGTGCAAATGCATGTGCCTCAATGACTCCCCATCACGTGTTGTCAGGTTTGGTGAGGTCAGGACTTCTTGGTGGCCATTTCAAAGGAGCCAGTGTTGCTGATGAGCCACGACCTGTCCAACAAATTGAGAAATTGTTCTATGTACACTTGTATTCGCAAGAGTAGCACGCGGCTAGAAATACTAAACAGCAACAACTGTGTACTGGCCTGCACCCTTTCCAGGAGGATATTGCAGCACCGACAGGCGTTACTCAGCCGGCCCACTGTTTCCGTGCTGACAACAAGACAGCGTCCCTGCACTCCGCGCAGCCGCTACGACACTGCCGTCGCGCTGCCGTCAGCTTCTTCTCGACTAATTTTCTTGACTACCACGTGGCAAGCTCACAAGCCCTCTCACTGCGCTCTCAGTGTGGTCTGCTAGCGTCGGTGTGATGGTGTATAACGTGGTCAGGTGCTGGGCTAACACTGATTCAGACGTATATGTGATTTCAGTCTTTCTCGGCGTATTCCACTGATGAATTCTGTAAGTAGGCTGTTTATGTTTTCTTTATGTAAGTAGGCTATGTAAGTAGGCTGTTTATGTTTTCTTATCGGCAACGTTACGTAGCGCTCGGTATGACAATCACTGGCTGTGCTGTGTGCAGTCTGTGGCTAGTTTGCATTGTTGTCTGCCATAGTAGTGTTGGGCAGCGGCAGCTGGATGTGAACAGCGCGTAGCGTTGCGCAGTAGGAGGTGAGCCGCCAGCAGTGGTGGATGTGGGGAGAGAGATGGCGGAGTTTTGAAATTTGTTATACTGGATATTATGAACTACTATATATATTATGATTATTAAGGTAAATACATTGTTTGTTCTCTATCAAAATCTTTCATTTGCTATCTATCCCTAACAGTAGTTAGTGACTTCCGTAGTTTGAATCTTTTATTTAGCTAGCAGTAGTGAGTGGCGCACGCTGTATTGCAGTAGTTCGAGTAACGAAGATTTTTGGTGAGGTAAGTGATTTGTGAAAGGTACAGGTTAATGTTAGTTAGGGCCATTCCTTTGTAGGGATTTCTAAAAGTCAGATTGCTTTGCGCTAAAAAAATATTGTGTGTCAGTTTAAGCACAGTCTTGTATAAATTTTTCTAAGGGGACGTTTCATATGTCGACCCTTAGCCGAGGATACCTCACTGGAATCTTCTGATTTTTTCTTGTAGTTTGTGTAATTAGTGTAGATTTTGTTTATTGCTAGCGCGTAATCGTAGAGAGAATCTCCTTTGTCGTTGCAGCCTTTCATTGTTGTACTGTAAAACACTTGTGGCATGCATGTAGATTTGCACCAAGTATTTCGCAGCTGCGCTTGCAATTAACTACATATTATTTTCAGTGCTATGTTAATGTGTTCTCTTATTTTTGCTCTTCAAATTGTGCTTTTCTGTGTAGTCGTGTGAAATATTGTGACAATAATGGCGTGTGAAAAACGTAATACTAGGCTCCAAAGTAAACTGAGAAATGACAGTGAAGACGAAAGCAGTGTGTTAGCGCCACCGTGTAATGAATTAACTAATGTTCAACATAGTAATTTGGTAATTGTGCATAGGGAAATGGAGCGGGCGGCAAACAATGGCGTAGGCAGTGAAACAATTAGTGAACAGGGAAGCATTATCGATCGATCGGTCGGCAACAGCTTGCCTCAGGAATCCGAAATGACAGGACACAATCTTGCAAATACTGTAGATTCAGGTTTTGCGTCCTCGCCGTTTTCTCAAATTAGTCAAGACACATTTTCTGCTTTTCAAAATGCGAATATTGGCGGTTCAAATGCATTTCCGAATAGCACTGAGGAACATGTTTCAGACACCAGTGCATTGTTATTACAATTAATGCAACAAATGGGACAAAAGCTTCAAAAGTTAGACACAATGGAACAAAATCTTCAAAAGTTAGACACAATGGATCAAATCTTCAAAAGTTAGACTCAATGGAACAACGCCAGAGGCAAACACAGCAACAGTTAGACACACTGGAACAAAAGCTTCGAAAGTTAGACTCAGTGGAACATAAGCTTGAACAAACACGTGAAGATTTAACTACTGAGTTACATAACATTGAATCGAAATGTCAAAAAGTCTGTAATGACGTAAAAAAACAAATTTGTGAGCATTTTCAACCTATTTTTTCGCGGCATGAAAATGCATTACAGAATCACGAAGCAGCCATACAAGAACTGCAAACCATTGTTCATGAAAATCATGAGACCTTGCAAGCTAAAATTGACTCAGTTGCATCTACCGATTTGGTTACGCAACTTTCAAAAACTCAAGAAAACTTAAAGGACACAGTAGATACTCTGAAAATTGGTTCAGAAAGACACATGGAGGAAATTAGTTCATTATCTGAGAAAGTAGTTGAACTTTCGGATCAGCTAAATAATTTATCTACGAAGGTAGATGATAATCTGAATGACACAAAACCGGTAGTCTTTAATGACACAGAAGAGTGCGAACAAATTAGGAAACTGAAACAAAATCTGAATCAAATTAATACGCAACACCAAAGAGAAATCCGGGAAGTACAAGATCAGCTGACTCAGGTAATACAAGAATTACGCATTTCTGAGGACACTCGCGCCCCAATATGGGAAGAGGGACATAGAAATACGGAACAGCCACAAAATAATAACACAGGGCACTTCGGAAATTATGAAAGAAATTGGCAAGGTACACCGAATTTTGAGATGGAACCGCCGAAACGATGTAACAATGACCGTCATGTGACTTTCTGACATGATGATTTTGACTATAAGCTGTTCATTACTACACGTAAATTCAAAACATTTAAGAATTCTGGCAACGACATTCATCCACAAGCATGGCTTCATCAATTTTCTCATTGTTTTCCTCCCAACTGGTCATTGGAGCACAGGTTAGAATTTATGTGTGGCTACTTGGAGAATGAACCAGCTGTAAGAATGCGATCGGTCATTCACGATTGTCACAGTGAAGGAGAATTTTATCATGCCTTCCTCTCAGCATATTGGTCTCAAGCTACACAAGACCGAGTAAAGCATAGCATCATAATGATGAAACATTTCGAACAATCTGAATTTTCCAGTCTTGTGAAATATTTTGAAGACATGTTGCACAAGAATCAGTACCTGTCAAACCCATACAGCCCCTCAGAACTCATCCGCATTTGCTTACTCAAATTACCTGAACATTTACGACATATTATTTTGACAGGACGGTGCAAAGACGACATTGAAGCCTTTCAGGGACTGTTACAAGAACTGGAAATTGACACTGACAATCGCGGAACGCGAAAACAGGGAAACAATTACAGATCACATCCGTCACAATTCCGCGATGACAGAAATAATATACGGCAAGGCTATTTTTTCAATGTAAATCGTGACCCAAACAGACACCACCCGTTTGACAACCACTGGCAGAGTAATAGTTACAGAGAAAGATCGCATTTCCGTAGTAATGAATATGACAGAGACAATCATAGAAACAGACAATATGGTAACCAGAACTATTATTATCAACGGAGACAGAATAATTTCAGACGCAACAGTTCAGCGGGCAGTTACGATTCAGGGAGAAATTCTCCACGACGTGACCGACAAGAAAGAAACTGTGGGATCTACCGACATGACGACAGACGATATAATCATAACGACAGACCTGAATTTTATCAGAACTGGCGGGATTCAAATAGAGCAGGGCACTTTCGACAACGTGAATTTGTAGAAGCTAGGTCTCCTAATCCCAGTAACGACGCGCGCCAACAAAGAAACAGACAATGACTTGCACTGCAGGCAGCCACCTGCGCCCGCTGGCTCAGGGAAAAATAACATAGACGCTAACCTTGAGAAAAATTTCAGTATTCTTTACCGACGTATACCACATGATAATTGCGTTAAAGTTGAAACTCTGCATACTAAGAAGAGCAAAGGTTTACACCACATTTCACATGTAAAACCGTTTATTGAAAGATAATCTGCTTTTTAACTTTGTCTTTGCCATAAAACGTTTCACTTCACATTTCTAGTATGCATTGTCAGACTTAGAAACTGTTACCATGCAACAATGTTTGAAGTTAAATATCCAGTCAAGAACCAATTAAAACTGGATATTATGAACTGCTATATATATTATGACTATTAAGGTAAATACATTGTTTGTTCTCTATTAAAATCTTTCATTTGCTAACTATCCCTATCAGTAGTTAGTGACTTCCGTAGTTTGAGTCTTTTATTTAGCTAGCAGTAGTGGCGCTCGCTGTATTGCAGTAGTTCGAGTAACCAAGATTTTTGGTGAGGTAAGTGATTTGTGAAAGGTACAGGTTAATGTTAGTTAGGGCCATTCCTTTGTAGGGATTTCTGAAAGTCAGATTGCGTTGTGCTAAAAAAATATTGTGTGTCAGTTTAAGCACAGTCTTGTATAAATTGTTCTAAGGGGACGTTTCAATTCTTCTCGGGTTATCAGCTGAGTGGTGGCGTGATGTTCGCCAGAAGATGATGGGTACTAAACTCATTGAAACGTTGCGACAAGACGACGCCACCCCTCAGCTGATAACCCGAGATGAGTTCATCACTGATTATTAACAAGTAGTTCCTACTCAATATTTACAAAAAATTCATGTCGTCCAACCCATTCTTTTCTTTAAAAAATGTGATCATTACAATACTCTTCATTAAATATTAATCCTGATCCAGTATTGATGGCAACTAGGGGTGATAGAATGACGTCAAATTTAAGATTATGACAATTACGACATTAGTGAAAGTTACTGCTAAAACTAGCTAACCGCTTAACATTAAAATTTAAATCCCAAAATCCCTCTTAATAATGTGTATAGTAAACCCTTAACAAAATATATAATCACAAGTTGACATCGAATTTCAAAGCATTTTTCATAGAAAATCAGTTTAATATCAGAAATTATAATTCACAGTGTAAATGACGTTGGGACTCCTACACAAGTTTACACCAATAACTTTCACTCGTTGCACAATTTAAGATTTACTCAACTACTGTTCGGAAGTAACAGTCGTCATATTTCTTTTCACTCCTGTACTGTGTGAACTTCTTGGTGATATATTAAAAACATAATTAAATTCGCATGACGAAATCTCTCTTTCTTTAACGCTGTGTGTTGTGCCTCTATCGAACTTTATACGGTAGACCGCTTTTCTCCCCTCTGTTGCCCATCTGAATGCGTGTATTTCCCTTTAGTGTTTGGAGTGAAGGGGGAACGCCACCTTCACGCTCACGAGAAAGCCGAACAAGAAGTACGAGCTGGTCGCACAGGGCAAGATATGAAAAAAGTATAAACTTTCACTCGCTGACAAACATAGGAAAAAGTGCCAGTGTGTTACAATATGTTTAAATGACGTTCAAGGCTTCATTTGACGAGTTGGCGCATAAAATCATGCCCATTAGCGTACATTCAATTGCTTTTCTTCATGATCAGACCCAGCCTTCGATATGTCGTCAAGCATGTGTTAGCAACCCCTGGACTCGTACATCCACAGTGTATATTCTAATACGGGGAGACATTTTAACTGAAAGTCGCTTGTCCAGTGTCTGCCGACAAATACCTTGTTGCAGTGTGTATGTTGTTCAGAAATACGATGCTGTGTTTCTTCGAACATGCATGCATGCATATATGCATGTATGTCAAGAACAACATTGCATTGTACTTCTGAAGAACACAGCAAGTGCATTTTTATACTCTCGTCAAAGGAAAAAACTTTGACCAAAATTTTAGTCACACTCTTTACATTGTGTAGATCCTGTGGGACACGTCCGGGTTGTCTGAGGGAAAGTTTGTATAGTCCTTTGTAATCAACAGGCCTAGTAATCATAAACAAATTAACTTGTACATCAGAATGTAACCTATAGATGCTAATATTTGTAAGTAATGCTTTTAGGTGTACTTAATGACATAAATAATTTTTGATACCTCCAACCGTTCAGTGCTTAGCTTTTCCGATGTTTATGTAATACCACACAATTCCTTCCGTTACGATTCTTTGATACTCGAGGATATATCCTACAAATCGATTCCTCCTATTTGTCAGATTGTACCAGTACTGATTTCTATTAGTTCGACCCAATACTTCTTCATTACGTATTCGATTTAGCCATCTTATCTTCAGCTTTGTTCTGTATATCATTTCAGATGCTGAATCGATGAGAGCATGACAGCTTTTTTCCGCTTGCCAACGCATGGAGGGCATGTGGGCTAATGTTGCAAGGCCAGACCGTCTGCCAGTCACCTGGACTGGTCCCCTTCTAGCGTTAAAAGGTTTTTTTGGCTTTTAACATTTAACCAAATATAACATTGATGTTGATAATTCATGGCAATGTTTGCCGACAAGATAAAGAATGCAACCTTTTAACACTAGATTGCGTACTCACGGCAGTTCTCCTTGGCCGTTTCTTGGTACGACTTGGAAAAAGAGAAAAATTAATGAATGATCGATGATGCGTCGGTTCTCGATTGTGTTTAGGAGACGTACGGATTGATTGCGTGAAAATAGTTTCTCAAATGACCTCTTAACCCGGATTGCTTTCACGCAATCAGACTCTTCAATGAAATTACCTAAGGGACCTACTTGAATAATAAAAAAATTGGAAATTAATGCAAAACAGTGAAATTTTGCAGAAAAAGTTGTCAGATCGTAAATTGAGCACGTTAATGGTCTCCCAAATACAATCGACACACCGCGATAAAGAGCGAACCTGTAACAAAGTTCATTTAAACATAAACATTATTTGTGGTTAATTTAAAGAAAAGAATAAGCATAGATTTTCTGTACAGTGGAGGAAAAGTATATTCTCAATGAAGAAAGGCGTTAAACTATAAACATTACCAAATTTACAATGAATACAAAACTTACATTTTTATGTTTTTCTCATACATGGAGCAGTCCAACAATCGCTGCTTCTGTATGTGTGATATTTTGTAAAAATTAAATGTCCTGGCGTGCGCGTAAGTATTTTTTTTATCGTCACTAGGTTTACAAAAGCGTTTTTGTTTTCTTGGTGATAACGTGGTTTTTCACACCAAACGAAATATAACTTGTAGCGGTGCTACACAACACGTCTTAACAAGTCGGCAACCAAACATCAAAGGTAATGAAGTACATATTAACATATCGGCGACCAGAAGTACAACTAACTATAAAGACTCTAGAATTTTCCTAACAAATGATAAATTGTTCTTTCTTCTGTTTCGCAGCTTCTTGCTATCAAGCGCTGCGGCAATGATTTTAAATATCTGCGCCCAGAGAGTCATAGTGTTTAAAAGTACCTTTTAAACGCTGGCCGCGCGTCTTGGTATAGGCGCACATTATAAACAGATTTTGTTTCTTTACTCTCGCGTTGTCATGCTTAGTATCATTACTAACTGCAGCTCGATGGCTATCCTTTTCTCATATGCAAAATGTCTGAAATCCAATAATATCACATTGCTTCCCGCGTGAGGAGCGATGACTCCGTCAGGATCATCGAGACTCACGCGTAGTCGTGATATTATTGCTTTCGAGAAACAAGTTAGTATTACTTGCAAAAATTCTTTACAATCGATTTTACACATTACATCAAGCAAAGTGGTTAACATACAGAGTATCAGGTAAGTATATTCGTACGACTGAAATTGATAGTAATTTGTCCATAGGGTAACTACATGACAATTGAACTGTGCCCTTTCTAATGTATTGTACAAGAATAACAAATGTTCATTTCTCGATAAAAGATAATGAAATTAAGATAAAGAGACACATACATAGATACACTATACATGGCATAATAAATATATAAAAAAAAAAAACAAAGAAATAAATTACTTGACTTCGCAGGAAGTCTGGGTGCTGTGTGCACTCGTGGAAAAAATATGTTACAAAAAATTGACATTCTTGTTTTACAGTGACATATTACAGGAATATTTTTGTCGTTGTTTCGTCGAAGATTTCTTGCAGTAAATACGTAGCACTTTACTTATTTGTGGCTTTTATGACCTGAAAAAAAAAATGTTTCACTACACTTGGGTAGGTATGAGTTGCACTGGGAGTGGTAGAACTTCGGGTATAAATGATAGCACTGCACTTGAGTGGGGAAATTGATTACACTTTCACAGTGGAGGAAAAGTAGGGCATCACTTTCACTGTGGAAGTTGGAGTAGTTGTCGGGGTGTGATGTTGCGTTGGAAATACGTCGTGGGTCAGGAACTGGAAGACTGATTCTGCAACATGTTGAGCCGTATGGTGGCGGTCTCTATTTCACTTGACACTTGTCCGTGCTTCCATTTATGTTTTCGTACATGAAAAATACAGAAAAAAATTTGTATTAGAACGTGCTTACTTTCTAATAACTTAGTCTAAAAGAAAATTGGGTTAGGTAAGGATAACAATTGTTTATGTACATAAGGTCTCATTCTCTTAGGAATGCTTAGTTCTCATATTTATCTATTTTCCTGGTTTTATTTGGTTCGACACGCTTTCGTCATTACTCGGCCTGGTCAGTAAATTCGGTAGCAATTGTGAAAATCGTGCTTAAGACTCTTCCGATTAGTGTCTTTATAATTTCACAAGGTACATGAGTGCTTAATTCATTGCTTTATCATATTTTATTTTGAATGCATTTCAAACACATTTGGCATCCGCGCTCGTTGTGCAAAGAAAAATTGATTGTAGAGCGCTCAGCGTACACAGTGTTACGTCCGTTGGTCACAATCACGTGATAATAACTTGACAGTTCCACAACGCTAGCAGCAGTATTCTGCGAGAAGCAGAGCGTTTGGTGTCTACTAGCCGTGGTGTGAGTTTTTACACAGTTTTTCGTCGACTCTGGATTACGGAAGCAGCCAGATGCGGCGACTCCCGCAGCTGTTTCCAAGAATGTGTCCGTGGAAAGGCGTACAGTACCGTTTGTGGTAAGTACAACACTTATTCACTTTCACTCTTCGGCTTTCTACATCGCGGTTTTGTGGTACAAGTACTTATAACATTACTTCACACGCGGTATTTCACACGTGCCCTTGGAGTCATCACCTTTTCAGTTCACACTTTATTATTAATTCGTGTTCACATTTATTTGGTCGTCATGTTAAGGTTCACACGCACCACTTTTATACGTGTCCGTTAATTACTTGTCTATAGTCGGTTCACACGCAGCAGCACATACGTGTCCATTTATTACTGACTGCATTATTACTACAAAGTACAGTTAACATTTAGTAGACATATCATGTCTAAAATTATTTACAAAGAAATATTTAGTCTCTGTGACTACAAGGCCTGACGAAAAGCGTGTCTCTTGTTCGTAGTTTGTGCTTCCAAGGCACTTTAGGTTTACACTTTGTTCGAAATCTTGTTATTCTTTTCTTTTTACAATAGTTACTCTTTTCGCAAGTTCAGCTCTTTTATTTTCTCTCTATTACGTCATTAGTTTGAAGACATAGTCAATGTGGCTTCGTTTACGTGATGAACAGTTCGTGTTCAAACTACCATTAGGGTAATTGGGAAGCTTGGTGTTCCCTGTCGTGCAATTGCACATAACAAATCTTAATTGAACTCGCAATTTGCGAAGAATAAGCATAGCCCGTCGACAACCAATGTGTCACGACTATCCATTCGTATAGCCTGCATGTATCAATCATGCAACCAGCTCGTAAAATTCACTTCTCTACTGGATAAGGTAGGATGGTAAGGATACTGGTTAGAGGAAAACACAAAAGACTTTTATGGAGTGAAGAGATTTGAAGACACAGTGTTAATGACGTATGATATGATGAGCTTAACATAAATTATTATCACCTTAGTTTTTCATGACAAATAGTATAATTAAATCGATACAGTAGTTTCAGTGTCATCTGATCCAGCTCTCTAAACAATTTTCTATGCATATCTAAAATTACTTAAACCATGCATTAGCAGTGAACTGTGTCTGTTAACTATCTTCTGTTCCATGTATCGTAAAATTGTTTTCTAAAAAAAATCGTCGTATCTCGAGGACCTGAAATAGATATTTCTAGTACTAAACTAATTTATTTATAAATGATCTTTGTATTTCAGCTGCACTGTGCCGTAAAATTGTTATGAGCGTATACGGTTTTCTCCGTATTATAATAAAATAATTGAGTTGCGCACTTCTTTCCTGCTACCTGGATCGTTATTGACTTACTTGATTCTTATATGCTAAGCTGCTGCTTTTTGCCTGCTGCGTTTCATAGGTGGTCTCATAAAATTTGTTGTCGCACACTCCTTATGCATAACATAACATTTACCTCATTAGAGTAAGCGACCTTGATAATTTATTTTATTTTATTTTTTTTTTACCTACGAGCAATCATTCTGGTCTGAATGATCATTTTAATTTATTTCATTCAAGAGGAGAGAGCTTTTTGCTATACTTAAAACCAGTGGTAGCAGGTGGCACTTAGCACGTCCCTACTATAATATATGTCAGCTCTTTCGGCTGTGGCCGTTCATGGCTCAATTAAGTTAAAACTAACTTACATCTAAGGCAAATCTTGCTCTCCTACAACAAATGTGTTTTACTTAAGGTACTCATATAAATTACTTATCTTGTTGTGGCAGGTCGACAGGGTGTTAGTCCTGTGCACTACTCTTACATACGTTGGTACTTCACACATAGTATGACAACTTATAGTGTGTGTGTATATTTTCTTTTAGCAGCTTAACTTAACAGATATTTTCAATGGTTGACTCGGTATTTCTTCAAGTCTGCGTGATGAAACACTCCTTTTATTCGTCCAGATACAGGGTCAGCTAATAGATAGCAACCAATGTGCGGCTTTCTTAAGATAATATATGGTCCTTCATACAAGTGCTGCCACTTGCGATTCTTATGATGAATCAAAGATGGCTTGAAGTGGGTCTTTAATAGCACTCGTTCATTTATACGATACGATAAGACTTTGCTAATGTGTTTGTCATGCGCCTTTTTTCTTAGGTTGGCATGAGTTGTTAGATATGAGAGCTTATTGGTTCCGCAGCTTCCCCGTGGAGGCCTAAAGAAGCTGCTAATGGTTTTCCGACTGGGGTGGAACTGAAATGTCAGTTATTTTTATTTGACTAGTATTTTGCGACCTACCAGGTTGAAAATTTGCGTTCGTATCCCATACGACTTGTGCATCTGTTGATTGCGTGTTATTTGACATCGCGTTTGGTGCTTGGTTCGCCTGTGTGTAAAAAATAGTCGGATTTCCTTGGCTATTATAACCGGCGGTGTCAGGAAAAGCATCCGACGAATTGTCCTGACTATTGTTCCTGAACTGTTGGTTGGGTTGGTGAGAAAATGTCGCATTTTTCGGTTGTGAAAAATTTATTTGCTGAGAGGGAGTGAAGTGACTCGGCTGACTGTACTGTTGTGGATTGTTATAATTGTTCCATTTCTTTCCCTTGTGACGATTTCCATTATTCGTCTTGTTGTTCTGGTACTGGTAATTACCGTTATGATCTATCGGTGAATTACCGTATTGTTGCTGTGTGTTTTGATAAATCGGATTGTACGTATTGTGGTGTGGATGTTTGTTATATTGTTTTCCATTACGGCGGTTGAAACTGTTATGATTGCCGTAAGGCTGAGCGTTTGGTTGTCCCGTGTTATGTTGGTACGACATTCCATTGACACTGTTTGTTATGTGCTGCTGCGGAGCGGGCGGTCCATTATTATAATTATTCCGCGCGCTCGCACGCACATCCTCATAGATCATATCCAAATTGTCAAGAACAGAAAGAAAGGCTGCTAGGTCTTCTTCACTCACATTAACTAGTTTTTCTCTTATTGACACAGGAAGTTTTGACTTTAAGATCATGATTACATCTTTGGTTGAAATGGGCGTGTCCCAATACTGAATTTTACGTAGATATTTTTCAAAATAACGTCTCAAACCTCCTCCTTTGGTGTTGAAAGGTTAGGCGTTGTAAACCGCTTTTCGGAGTCTTTGTTGTATACCTGAACTCCAGAATTTATTCAAAAAATGCTTTTCAAAATCTGCATAGGTGTGACATTTGTTTATTATTTCTGTACCCCAAATTGATCCTTCACCGTATACATAGCCTAAGATGAACTGTATCCGCTGCCTGTCGTTCCATGATTCTGGAAAAGCGCCTGTGAATGATTTTAGAAATACCATGGGATGTATATTTCGTTTTTCAGGTATAAAAGGCTGAAAAACTCTGTGTTTTAGCACACTCTCGTCTCGCATTAGTTCAACGAGTGTTAGTTGATCGGCATGACTACGTGACGTAGAAGTTTCGTCACGCGTATTATTTACTGTTGGTGAGAATTGTACCTGACACTCGGGATATTGACGACTATCGTGTTCTGGCGGTAGCGAATACTCACTTTGATTGTCACCTTGCAATTCCGTAACTTGTCGCTTCAGTTGATCTATATCATTGCTTAGCTGACGTTTCCATTCCGGGAGATCGTGGCTAAATGCTCGTCTGATTTCACCTAATTCACTGGTTAAAGTGTCACCAGGAGTACCGGGAGCGGTTAAGATTTCTGCTGTAGCAGATTTAGCCGCACCCTATAGTTCAGCGTGTACCTTGCTGACAATGTACTGTTCTTTGGATTGCATCCACTCTTCAAATTCCCTATTAAGTGTATTGCTTATACCGGTGTTGACATCTGCCATCTTTTTGTCAATATTGACATCGGATATTTGCTGAGCAAGGTCTTCGACTCGCTCGCCAACGTGGTTGACACTTTCTGTCAATTGGCTTACTCTCTTTGAAACATCACTGTAATGTTTCAAAGAGTCACTCGCAGTTGATTTACACACATCTATTTGGGCCTGCATATCTATGAACTTTCTACCAATATTGGTCTCGGCGGATTCCACCATCGAAAGAACACTATCAATTTTTGCGTGTACGCTTGCGTTTAGCTCGCTTGCGTAAGCAGTGGTAATGGCTTTAATTTTTTCCTCCATGGTGTCATTCGATTTTTTGATTTGTGCTTGGATGTCGGTAATAACAGAATTTATGTTGTTCATTCGCACTTGAGTGTCCTCTACCCTTGATTCTAAACTGTTGAACCTGCTGTCACTTTGGTTTGCTAACTGACTGATTTGCGTTTCAATATTGTCACTTTGGTTTGTCAACTGACTGATTTGCGTTTCAATATTGTCACTTTGGTTTGTTAACTGTGCCATTCGAGTGTCAAGATTACCCATGTTTGCTTCAAAACTGGTTTTCATATCAGCAAACAATTTTAGTATATCTGACAGCGAGCATTCACGTGACTGCGACGCGGTCTGTGGCACCGACAGCTCACGTGTCGCTTCGTCCTGTGTTGTTCCCTCACTACGAGATTCAGGTTTGTTTACACCCGCACGCGGTCTAAGTTGCCTTGGTTGCTCATCAGCCATCATAAATTTAAAGTAGTTACACTGCACGAGCTAGAAAAGATAATTTTTTTTTTTAATTATGATTTTCACTTGTCAGGTGCGCCAAGGATTTCGCGTCCTGATTTCTCAGATATTGCTTGCGCGTTATAAACAATTGAAACTCTGACACACGAAAATGCCAATATGGCAACGAGAGAGATAAAATAAATGAAAAACACTTATAGAGCACTGAAACTGGCGGCCATTGTGATTTACTAAAATGCACAACAATGGAATTCTTGCTAACTATTTCTAACTATTGTAAGCGAAATGATGTGATAGAGGCGGATCTAATAGCAAAAGGAAACAGAAATTTGGAAATTAAATTGCTTGAGGAAAAGGAAAAAAGCGTAGAGAGTGAATGTCACGAGCCGACTGAATGCTCGGTACGCAAAGCTTCAAACGTAATGAAACATCGTACTCACATTACCTTGCGCGCTGCTATTTATTGCTGTTGTGGATTCTTGCTGCGATTTTCTGCATATGCGTCCTTTTTTTATCACTGGTTTTGGCTTCCAATTTTCTCCAGATGGTAGCATGAAAATAAAAAGAACAAATTAGTTTTTTAGTTAGGTCCCTGTTCGGGCGCCACATCTAGCGTTAAAAGTTTTTTTTTTTTTTTGTTTGGCTTTTCAGATTTAACCAAATATAACATTGATGTTGAAATTTCATGGCAATGTTTGCCGACAAGATAAAGAATGCAATCTTTTAACACTAGATTGCGTACTCACGGCAGTTCTCCTTGGCCGTTTCTTGGTACGACTTGAAAAAGGAGAAAAATTAATGAATGATCGACGATGCGTCGGTTCTCGATTGTGTTTAGGAGACGTACGGATTGATTGCGTAAAAATAGTTTCTCAAATGACCTCTTAACCCGGATTGCTTTGACGCAATCAGACTCTTCAATGAAATTACCTAAGGGACCTATTTGAATAATAAAAAAAATTGGAAATGAATGCAAAACAGTGAAATTTTGTAAAAAAAGTTGTCAGATGGTAAATTGAACACGTTAATGGTCTCCCAAATACAATCGACACACCGCGATAAAGAGCGAACCTGTAACAAAGTTCATTTAAACATAAACATTATTTGTGGTTAATTTAAAGAAAAGAATAAGCATAGAATTTGTGTTACAAACACATTAATGAGAATTTTTGCGAAGGTAATTAAAAACAAACTGGAAAAAAATTTTAGAACCCAAGGAGAACAATGTGGATTCACAGCTGGGAGATCATGTGTAGACCATATTTTCACATTACGACAGATTTTGGAGAAACATAGGGAAAAATCAAAAAATATAGGATTAATTTTCATAGATCTAGAAAAAGCATATGATACTGTTCCAAGAAAATTACTTTGGAGAGCACTACATATGGCAAACATAAACCCTCCCTTGATTAAAATAATACAACAGATGTATAAAGATAACATTTGCCAAGTGAAAGTTGGTAATAAACTTTCACAGAAATTTAGAACAAGCAAAGGCCTTTTACAAGGCTGTCCCATGTCACCATCATTATTTAAAATCTATATAGATATTAGCCTTAGAACATGGTCTCGTAAATGTAATAGTATGGGATTAGAAATAAGAGATGGAGTTTACCTACATCATTTATTATTTGCTGATGATCAAGTAGTCGTAGCACAAGATGGAGAGGATGCTAACTATATGTGCAATCAACTAGCAGTAGCATACAAAACTTGGGGTTTGAAGATTAATTACCAAAAAACAGAATACTTGACTAATGATTCAGATGAGCTATACATTGAAGGAAAGAAAATCAAAAAGATAAACACTTTCTGTTATTTAGGATCCATCTTAGAAATCGAGGGAAAATCAGAGTCAGAAATCAATAAAAGAATTAGTAGCGGACGGAGGGTCATTGGGATGCTTAACTCAGTCTTATGGAGCAGGAATGTAATGAGCAGAACTAAAAAACTAATATACAAATCCATATTAGAGAGTGTGGTTCTGTATGGAACAGAGACCTGGACAATTAACATGAAGCACATTAAAAAATTACAAGCTTTAGAGATGGACTTTTGGAGAAGATCAGCAAGAATCTCCAGGAAAGAAAAGATAAGGAACACCGAAGTAATAAGGAGAATGGAAATAAAAGAAAGAATATATGACGTAATGGATAGGAAGAAATTACAGTGGTACGGGCATATACGACGAATGGAGAAAACCAGAATACCAAAATTGATACTGGAGTGGGAACCGGAGGGGAGAAGAAGAAGAGGACGACCTATGACAACCTGGCTCCAACATGTACAGCACACAATGAGGAGAATGGGCGCAGAGGAAGAGGACACACAAGATCGAAACACCTGGAGAAATATTTTGAGATTATAGTTTAAGAACGTTTATTGTTTGTATTGTAATTTCCAAGTAAATTATTATGTTGGAGATAAACCTCTGTAATGAGGAAAAGCTCAAAATAATAATAATATAGATTTTCTGTACAGTGGAGGAAAAGTATATTCTCAAAGAAGAAAGGCGTTAAACTATAAACATTACCAAATTTACAATGAATACAAAACTTACATTTTTATGTTTTTCTCATACATGGAGCAGTCCAACAATCGCTGCTTTTGTATGTGTGATATTTTGCAAAAATTAAATGTCCTGGCGTGCGCGTAAGTATTTTTTTTATCGTCACTAGGTTTACAAAAGCGTTTTCTTTCTTGATGATAACGTGGTTTTTCACACTAAACTTGTAGCGGTGCTACACAACACGTCTTAACAAGTCGGCAACCAAACATCAAAGGTAATGAAGTACATGTTAACATATCGGCGACCAGAAGTACAACTCACTATAAAGACTCTAGAATTTTCCTAACAAATGATAAATTGTTCTTTCTTCTGTTTCGCAGCTTCTTGCTATCAAGCGCTGCGGCAATGATTTTAAATATCTGCGCCCAGCGAGTCATAGTATTTAAAAGTACCTTTTAAATGCTGACCGCGCGTCTTGGTGTAGGCGAACGTTATAAACAGATTTCGTTTTTTTTTACTCTCGTATCGTCATGCTTAGTATCACTGCAAACTACAGCTTGGTGGCTGTCCTTTTCTCATATGCAAAATGTCTGAAATCCAATAATATCACACATCTGAGCTTAGTAGATTTAATTTAGCTTAAGAGGGGGTAGCCTATAAGAGAGTAGGTTGCGATGACTTTGAAGAAATGCATTGAGAGGTTATACGAGAAAAATACAGAAAGCATGCTTGCATAGGAATTTTTTGGCTGGAGCAAATATCGAAATAAGACGAAAGATCTATGGAATGAAGTTTTGGGTTGGACTGCAGTACCAAATGTTGCACTGAAAACGAACCCTGTCCTTTCCTTTTGTGTTATCCCACTATGTGTTTGTGTACCCTTGTGTATTTGTTTTCTTCCTGTCTCTGTGTAGTTTCATAGAATTTTTTTTCTTCTAATACTAAGCTACATTCACTATGATGAGGAATACTGTTATCCTCAAATATAATTGGCATTAATAATATGTTACTTACCTTGTAAATATGCTTAGACATTATTTATTCTGTTTTGTTTTAATGCTCATGTGTAAAGTTGATGTTTCAAAAGTTATTCTGATCATTTATGTATGTACTCATGTCATAATTCCTGTAACACTGATGTATATGTTATTTCGATTCTTTTGTAAAGCTTGTACTACAAATGTTATCTGTATTTTTATGTTCTTTAATGATGTATTTTGTACCTTGTAATTGTATTCTTATGTTATAAAATTGTAATTGACACCAGTTCATCATATTATTAACTTTTAAGTTCCATTTCACTGCACACGTTTCTTTTGGTCATAGTATATGGACAATATGTGAGAAGTAGGGACTGTTTGTGTTTGCACATGTGTTAATAATTCAGCAAGGGACTGGATAACAGCATTGCTGGTTCTAAGGACAATTCAAAAAAGTTTGTGAGTGCACAAGTGGTGGTTATGAACCTGCTATATTATCCGCAAGACTCTTCAATGGTGATTGTGCACCTGCACAGTCACAACAGATGGCTGCTGGCCATCTCTACAAGGACTACAGTGGGTCTGCATCTTTGATGACCCACCAATACCATTATTTCTACAAGGACTGCAGTGGGTCTGCACGTCTGGTGGTCCACCAATACCGTAATCTCTACCAGGACTACAGTGGGTCTACTCTGTGATGACCTACCTACCAATATTCTTCAAGTTCGAATGACTCTGCTGTGGGTTTGCTCTGTTGTGGCCCATTACCTGTCTGCATGTCAAGAATCAGCACTGTCTTTCCATTGGAAGGACAACACTACTTCTTCAACACTGCATGGAAATCCACTACTTCCATGTGCATTTTATTTTACTGCACAGACTTTGAGAAAAACACTGCAATTTTACTGTAATGAATGACCAGGACTGTCTTTATGGACTGTAAGAAAATTTTAGCTTTTGACCAACATTGTATTAATAAGTGTGTGCATTTGATATTTTTCTTACTGTAATTATGAAAATTTTTTTCAAATCTGTATTGGCCAGTGCCCAAAACAATTTGTAATATTTTTTGTGGGGAGCATGGGGGCTATGTAAGTAGGCTGTTTAGGTTTTTATATTGGTAACGCCACATAGCGCTCAGTATGAAAATCACTGGCTGTGCTGTGTGCAGTCTGTGGCTAGTTTGCATTGTTGTCTGCCATTGTAGTGTTGGGCAGCGGCAGCTGGATGTGAACAGCGCATAGCGTTGTGCAGTTGGAGGTGAGCCGCCAGCAGTGGTGGATGTGGGGAGAGAGATGGCGGAGTTTTGAAATTTGTAAGAGTGGATGTCAATTATGACTATTAAGGTAAATACATTGTTCGTTCTCTATTAAAATCTTTCATTTGCTAACTATGCCTATTAGTAGTTAGTGCCTTCAGTAGTTTGAATCTTTTATTTAGCTGGCAGTAGTGGAGGTAGCTGTATTGCAGTAGTTCGAGTAACCAAGATTTTTGTGAGGTAAGCGATTTGTGAAAGGTACAGGTTAATGTTAGTCAGGGCCATTCCTTTGTAGGGATTTCTGAAAGTCAGATTGCGTTGCACTAAAAAATATTGTGTGTCAGTTTAAGCACAGTCGTGTATAATTGTTCAAAGGGGACGTTACAACTTGCTTGCATAAACTGTGATAATAATTAATTTAATGCATGAAACTTCCTTGCACATTTAAACTGTGTGCCGGACCGAGACTCGAACTCGGGACCTTTGCCCTTCGCGGGCAAGTGCTCCACCAACTGAGCTACCCAAGCACGACTCACGCCCCCTCCTCACAGCTGTACTTCTGGCAGTACCTCGTCTCCTACCTTCCAAACTTAACAGAAGCTCTCCTGCAAACACAGGAAGTTTGGAAGGCAGGAGACGAGGTACTGCCAGAAGTACAGCTGTGAGGAGGGGGCGTGAGTCGTGCTTGGGTAGCTCAGTCGGTGGAGCACTTGCCCGCGAAAGGCAAAGGTCCTGAGTTCACTCATCAAACAACAGTGGACAATTGATACACTCGTTAATATTTCTGTCAAACTGATTTCGTGCCTAGTGCATGTCCCACTATGGTCTCGTTTTCAAGACCCAACGTGGAATGCCTTCCCCTTGTTTTCTAACACAAGGTTTACTAAGAAGATAGTAATAACTCAACATTATTGTAAAATGAATAGAGCACATCCACAACTCAAAATATCTACAAAAATAATAACACTAATAATAATACCATAACTAGTAATGAGTAAATTTTCCATAAAATAACTTTTTTTTGCTAATTTTTGTCTGTAAATGACTAGATCGTACAATCAATGCTTATTCCCAATCCTCTCTGCCACACGTACAGATGTAGTGTACAAAGACTCAGAAAAAGCTAAACTGCAACAATAAATAGTGCAAGAAACAACTAACGAAATGTGACTGACAGACTCTCGAAAAATATATATATATAAAGAAAAGCACCAAATGAAATAATTACCTGGACAGTACAGTAACAGAAATATAAAAGCAAAGAATGGATTGTCTCGTCTTTACAAGTAAAACGCAAACTGTAATTGTAAAACGAAAATTGTTATTTTGTAAATAAAAGTCTATATACGTTCCAAAAAAAAAAGTTCGAGTCTCGGTCCGGCACACAGTTTTAATCTGCCAGGAAGTTTCATATCAGCGCACACTCCGTTGCAGAGTGAAAATCTCATTCTGGAATTATTTTATGCCTGTTTGTTTTTAATGTTGTTGCTTTCTTTTTTCTTACCTCAATTTCTTTGCGATATAACTTGTGGCTATTTAATTCGCATGAGCTGCTATGAAATTTTATTGTATGTATGTCTATTATCTTTCTTTTCTGCGATACATTCTTTGCTTTACGAATAAACCTCATTGGCTTCAGATGTAGCGTCTGTGACTTAGATATGACGTCGGTCAAAGCCATAGAGTAGAAAAATCTCTGGAGTGTGCACTGCGTGATGCTCACGTTGTCAACATTAAGCAGAAATTATCACGTGATCTCGGCATGACTGTTTTTAAGAACAGTTCACCTTGCCCATTGAGTCCCGTCAAAATGTTCCACAATGCATTTCAAATGGCGGCATTCACTCAAGTCGTCAACAGACCGTCACATCTCGTCACATCACGGCAGGTCAAGGTTTCCCGGGAAGGAAATGTCGACAGTATCATCGTCTGCTAACATCGTAAGTTAACGTATTTTGCCGCATTCACGTATATTATTGTAGTGGATATTGTGCTTTTGTATCTTCTTAATCTTTATTTTATTATTGTGCTTTATTTTCGGGGCAAATTGTAAATGTTTCATGCCGACTTGCAAGTTTTTTGCATTGGATGTTCTTACACAAGCAATGTGAGATATCCGAAAGTGAAAAATTATTTAGGTTTGACAGTAACAGAACAGATGTCCACTATCCCACAGCGCAGAAATGTCGACGTTTTGAAATGTTGTTTCACGTCTCAGCACAAATGAAACTGATCAAGAACATGCCTTATGAGGTTTGCTTTGGCCATTAACAACCTTGTTTCCTCAATTGCAATACTATACTCTCACACAAACTAAGGGAATGGACGCTACATGACGTGACAGACAGTGTAAACACACGCTGACTTGACGGTGCAGTTAGATGACGCCCGCTCATTTTACTCATCTAAGCTGAGAGAAGAATTTATTCCAGGTATCGAATGCAAATTGTTATGGTGTCTACAAAACGCCTGTCCCAAATACACAGCGCATACGAAGGGACTCTGTCGGTACTAAGGATATGGCGGCATTCCAACTTTGTGGGACGTTTTACGGACAGACATACGCCGCCCCGAAAATCAAATCCGTGCATCCGAATGTTCACTCTGTGGTCAAAGCCAAGGGGGAAACGGGACACTAGAATTCATTCACTGCTTTTTTACCGTTTGTGTATCATTAAATGAGGCGTCTTTATCGTCCTTGCGCCAATGAAATTTGTATCCTTACCACTAGTGGAATACTGTCACGTTATCTTGGCTTCTCATCTCCCTAGAACTGAAATAGTAGAGACTGCACGAATTCGAGCTGCTGATACGTTGATTCGTTTCGCTGTCGTCTTTGGCATTCAGGCCATAGTCCTGACACTATAGTGGTTTGCAACATATCGGTTACAACGCAAAATATGTTAAAGGCAAACTCTCGTAATTTTCTGTAGTATGGTATGTATGACACATGGACATGTTTCCCATTTAAACCTGTGTGTGGTGTTGGTATTCCTTTCGGCATGCTGTCACATTTTCATGCTATGAATATGCTGTTTACACCTTGTAGTCACAAATAACACTGTTCTTCCAAAGATCTATTTGTAAGTGTATTCACAGAAAACATAGTTCTTCCAAAGATGTTTGACTTTATGTACCTATGATCTTCCTGTGAACATGTGTTATCGTACAGGGACATACAACCTATGCTATTCACCTTTGGGCATCAGTCAATCAGTATCTTCCATAGTATATTTTCAGACCAAATTCCCTACACATGTAACTACTGTACTAATGTTCATTATGTGGCTCAATTGTTTAATGACTGGAAAACATATTTGCTACCTGTTTGTCATATATTTAGACGATTTTGGATTTTCTGCATGCTGCACATCCATTTCAATAGATCTCAATGTTGACATCACTTAACAATGTCTAATTATACCGAATGAACCTGATAATGACTTAAGAACAAAACCATGATATTAATATAGAACAAGGAAGTCTGTACACTCAGAAGGCGGAAATATCATTCAAGAGCTGTGATCGTCATTGATTAATGCTGTGTTTCATTTCGGTGATATGTAATTTACAGCAGTGAGCATCATTTACCTGTGACCTCTTACACACTTGTGCATCCTATTATCTGACAGGTTCGCCGACGACGAGTTCATCTACCAGCCTACACATGAGCAATATCTCGCTGGCAATGCCACCAGCAGTTGTTGCTAGTGATTTGTCACAAAACACACCAGCGATTTATATAGCAATTTTAATCAGTAATTCGAACGATACAAAGTCTGGAACACCTGCTATCGAAAATTATCTGCAGTGATTAGCAAAACGTCGTATGTGGATTAATACTCGCAGAAAAACAAGAGTTGAAATGTAGTAACGTTGTTTTGGGATGTTACCGACTGGAAATTGAAACATGTCAATTAAAATGGCGTTCAGACTTAAACTATCTGCTCTTCTTCCTTTTCCATTATCTTGGTATTTCTAACAAGGGTTCAGGATTAACACATTGCAGCTAATATGTATTATGGATATTTTATGCTGTACTACATTGTTGTCAGTTAATTTTTCTCAAAATTTCCCTGGAAAGAACTACTCACAACAAATCAAACCAATTCGTGAAAATGCGTGTTTCTCCTAACTCATACACATTTTTAAGGCATAATATCTAGGAACCCATAAGAGAGAGAAAAAAAATCGTAGATGCAAGTTTGGAGAAAAATGCTCTACAAAATCTATTGACACTGCTTTTACCGAAATTTCCACTGGAAAGTAGACATATAGGGAAAAAGATTTTGTCGCGATTTCGGCTGGTTTTTCGAATGTCACCACATGCACACGTCCGCCCTAATGTCGAGACCTTAGATTTTACAGCAGGGGTAAGTTAATATAACATACTAAAAATCTGGAACTACCGGAATAAATGCGATCATGGATTATTAATGGCATTGAGCTACAGGTTGTTCGGAAATTCCCGTTACAAACTTCTAATACTTGTAGAGGGGAGTGGGTACATAATAGTTTGAACAAAAACTCAAGGCTGAAAACGTACGGTTTGTGTTCAGCTGTTGAATTCATCTCCTTCTACTTGAGGAATTGTATTATGCGTTGTTGTTGTGGTCTTTAGTCCAGAGACTTGTTTGATGCAGCTCTCCATGCAGCTATCCTGTGCAAGCTTCTTCATCTCCCAGTACCTACTGCAACCTACATCCTTCTGAATCTCCTTAGTGTATTCATATCTTCGTCTCCCTCTACGACTTTTACTCATCACGCTGCCCTCCAATACTAAATTGGTGATCCCTTGATGCCTCAGAACATGTCCTACCAACCGATTCCTTATTCCAGTCAAGTTGTGCCACAAATTTCTCTTCTCCACAATTCTGTTCAGTACCTCCTCATTACTTATGTGATATACCCATCTGATCTTCAGCATTCTTCTGTAGCACCACATTCCGAAAGCATCTATTCTCTTCTTGTCTTAACTATTTATTGTCCATGTTTCACTTCCATACATGGCTACACTCCATACAAATACTTTCAGAAACGACTTCCTGACACTTAAATCAATACTCGATGTCAACAAATTTCTCTTCTTCAGAAACGCTTTCCTTGCCATTGACAGTCTACTTTTTATACCCTCTCTACTTCGATCATCAACAGTTATTTTGCTCCCCAGATAGTAAAAGTCATTTACTACTTCAAGTGTCTCATTTCCTAATCTAATTCCCTCAGCATCACATGATTTAATTCGACTACATTCCATTATCCTCGTTTTGCTTTTGTTGATGTTCATCTCATATCCTCCTTTCAAGACACTGTCCATACCGCCCAAATGCTCTTCCAGGTCCTTTGCTGTCTCTGACAGAATTACGATGTCACCGGAAAACCTCAAAGTTTTTATTTCTTCTCCATGGATTTTAATACTTACTCTGAATTTTTCTTTCGTTTCCTTTACTGCTTGCTCAATATACAGATTGAATAACATCAGGGATAAGCTACAATCCTGTCTCTTTCCCTTTACAACCACTGCTTCCGTTTCATGCCCCATAACTCTTATAACTGCCATCTGGTTTCTGTACAAACTGTAAATAGCCTTTCGCTTCCTGTATTTGACCCCTGCCACCTTCAGAATTTAAAAGAGAGTATTCCAATCAACATAGTCAAAAGCTTTCACTATGTCTACAAATGCTAGAAACGTAGGTTTGCCTTTTCTTAATCTATCTTGTCAGGTAAGTCGTAGGGTCAGAATTGCCTCACGTGTTCCAACATTTCTATGGAATCCAGACTGATCTCCCCCGAGGTCGGCTTCTACCAGTTTTTCCATTCGTCTGCAAACAATTCGTGTTAGTATTTTGCAGCCATGACTTATTAAGCTGATCGTTCGGTAATTTTCATATCTGACAACACATTCTTTCTTTGGGATTGGAATTATTATGTTCTTCTTGAAGTCTGAAGTCTTGAAGGCCTGTCTCATACATCTTGCTCATCAGATGGTAGAGTTTTGTTGGGGCTTGCTCTCCCAAGGCTATCAATAGTTCTAATGGAATGTTGTCTACTCCTGGGGTCTTGTTTCGACTTACGTCTTTTAGTTCTGTCAGACTCTTCACGCAGTATCATGTCTCCCTTTTCATCTTCATCTACGTCCTTTTCCATTTCCGTAATACTGTCCTCAAGTACATCACCCTTGTATAGACCTTCTATATACTCCTTCCACCTTTCTGCATCACCTTCTTTGCTTAGAACTGGTTTTCGATCTGTGCTCTTGGTACTCATACAAGTGGTTTTCTTTTCTCCAAAGTTCTCTTTAATTTTACTGTAGGAAGTACCTATCTTACCTCTAGTGAGATATGCCTCTACATCCGTACATTTGTCCTCTAGCCATCTGTGCTTAGCCATTTTGCAGTCGCTGTCGGTCTCATTTTTGAGATTTTTGTATTCCTTTTCGCCTGTTTCATTTACTGCATTTTTATATTTTCTCCTTTCATCAATGGAATTCAATATTTCTTCTGTTATCCAAGAATTTCTACTAGCCCTTGTCTTTTTACCTACTTGATCCTCTGCTGTCTTCACTATTTCATCTCTCAAAGTTACCCACTCTTCTTCTACTGTGTTTCTTTCCCCCGTTCTTGTCAATCATTACCTAATGCTCTCTCTGAAACTCTCTAAAACCTCTGGTTCTTTCAGTTTATCCAGGTCCTATCTCCTTAAATGACCACCTTTTTGCAGTTTCTTTAGTTTTAATCTATAGTTCATAACCAATAGATTGTGGTCAGAGTCCACAGCTGCCCCTGGAAATGTCTTACAGTTTAAAACCTGGTTCCTGAATCTCGGTCTTACCATTATATAGTCTGTCTGAAACCTTCCAGTGTCTCTAGGCCTTTTGCATGCATACAACCTTATTTCATGATTCTTGAACCAAGTGTCAGCTATCATTAATTTACCCTCTGGGCAAAATTCTACCAGGCGGCTTCCTCTTTCATTCCTCACCCCCATTCCATATTCACCTATTACTTATCCTTCTCTTCCTTTTCCTACTATCGAATTCCAGTCACGCATGACTATTAAGTTTTCGTCTCCCCTCACTATCTGAATAATTTCTTTTATCTCATCATACATTTCATCAATCTCTTCGTCATCTGCAGAGCTGGTTGGCATATAAACTTGTAATACTGTGGTACACATTGGCTTTGTATCTATCTTGGCCACAATAATGCTTTTACTATGTTGTTTGTAGTAGCTTACCCATGCTCTTATCTTTTTATTCATGATTAAAGCTGCTCCTACAGTACCCCTATTTGTTTTTTTATTTATGACCCTGTATTCACCTGACCGGAAGTCTTGTTCCTGCTACCACTGAACTTCACTAATTCCCACTGAAACGTCCCCTTAGAACAATTATACATGACTGTGCTTAAACTGACACACAATATTTTTAGCGCAACGCAATCTGACTTTCAAAAATCCCTACAAAAGAATTGCCCTGACTAACATTAACCTATACGTTTCACAAATCACTTACCTCACAAAAATATTCGTTACCCAAGTTACTGCAATAGAGCGAGTGCCACTACTGCCAGATAAATAAAAGATTCAAACTACTGAAGGCACTAACTACTGATAGGCATAGTTAGCAAATGAAAGATTTTAATAGTGAACAAACAATGTATTTACCTTAATGATCATCAAAAGTCATAATATATATATCAGTTCATGACATCCAGTCTTACAAATTTCAAAACTCCGCCATTTCTCTCCCCACATCCACCACTGCTGGCGGCTCACCTCCAACTGCGCAACACTACGTGCTGTTCACATCCAGCTGCCCAACACTGCAATGGCAGACAACAATGCAAACTAGCCACAGACTGCACACAGCACAGCCAGTGATTTTCATACAGAGCGCTACGTAACGTTGCCAATAGGAAAACATAAACAGCCTACTTACACCAATATATCTAACTTTAACCTATCCACTTCCCTTTTTAAATTTTCTAACCTACCTGCTCGATTAAGGCGTATCACATTACAATTATTGTGTAACAGTTCGAAAGGAAGCATTGCGAAACATCCACTTATCACTATAATACGTTTGTTTGTATCAGAACACTACATCCTTCCTTACACAGCGGTGATTATATACCAGCATCGGAGTCATGCTGTTGTTGATAAAATATCCCCGAATACCGAACGTCCCTCCTGAGACACCCTCTGCATTTGTGTCTGTCAGGTATATTGTAGCGCAAACAGTAACCTGGCAGAGTCATTTCAGGCTTTACAATATAGTTGGCAGCACTGCTGCACCGACTGGTTGTCACAAACCCGACACCACACCACCACAGCTATCGATTCGTTCGAATTCAGATCATTCGTGTGCCACACAAGGTATGACGAAGATAAAAATATCGTCAACGTCAAAGTAGGTGCCATCAAATTCAAATTCGTACCATGTATTTCCTGATTCGCATATCGGATAAACCCAAGCCACGAAAGGCATTCGACATGACTAGAAAGGCATGCTGTTATGGCATTGACGACAACACATCCAAGTTTTCTATTTGTTGTGAAACACAATCAATGATAACTGTATCGGTTCTGTCTGTGAGTGATTGTAATGTATACCGACTGTTGTGGAGGAGGGATAAACAGAGAGAGACAGAACGCTAAAAACTATCTGCTTTTCGAGCACATATGTGATTCATACATGTTAACTGGCATAACACAAATGTCACGAACTACATACGAACATTTCAGCACATTTCCCAACTGATCTGGAGGCAAGTAACTCACACTGCAAAAATTCGCAACTGCGACTGGTCACCATCACAACTGTCTACGCTCTCCTACTGACTGCTGAATTATTCTTACCTTTACGCCGAGAAAACTTCCTTGTCCACACTGAGAACTGAAATTCAAATCTCGTGATACCGATTTGTTTAAAAGAAAACTAGTAACTTCGAATTCTCTTTTTATGCAGGTGTCTATTACAGAACAACCGTGACAAATGCCGAAAAGGAATAAATAAAATTTACTATTTCTTAGAGCCGAGTTTGTCGACGTTTCTTCCGACTCTTTGGCACACCAACTTACGTGACACCCCTGCATCTGACCATTTCTCGTAGATGCAGAAAAGCGAACACATTAAGTTCGTACAATACATCTTTTTATTATTATGCGTGTAATAACGATGAGTGATTTCTCACGAATTCAGCTATTCCACGAAATGGTTTGGCGATAAATTTTTTGTGGTCAAGATGTTTTATCTGCGGACCACGGGAACACAAAGGACTCCGCCCGAACACGCTTTGAAGGCACACCGGTTCCGACCGGCCGCCGTGTCGTCCGAGGCCCACAGGCACTGCTGGATGCAGGTAGGGACGGCCACGCGGAGAGCACCCCGCTCTCCAGGCTGTCGCCAGTCCTGGTGACCTGTGTCGCCGCCTCTCACCCGAGTAGCTCCTCGACTGGCCTCACGAGGGCTGAGGGCGCCCCGCCTGCCAACAGCACTCTGCAGACCCGGACAGTGACCCATCCAAGTGCTAGCCCAGCCCGACAGCGCTTAACTTAGGTGATCTGAGGGGAACCCGTGTCACCACTGCGGCGAGGCCGTTTGCTGGAAGATGAGAAGGCGCTGAGGATCCTACGACACACCTGACGTGTATTTGTGTATATCGCGTCGCAGCGGCTGAGTGTTGTCTAACCACAGTCTAGAGTTAACAGGTTACTCCCACCACACAGGTGCCCGTTTTCCTTATGCACAGCGACGGCAGCGCCCCAAGCGGACAGTAACCTGCACTCCTGAAGACGATAAGGGATGAGAGCCGGTTGTAGTGTGTGTGTGATGACTTACAACACAGTTTTCACAAGAGGCAGCGCATGTAGTGCAGTAAAAATCGGCATTAACTAAAAAACTACGCCGTATTTGTCTCTCTTTAGTTTGCTAAAGACCTCGGGAGGTACAGAGTGGTACATTAAGCGGGGTTTACACGGGCACGTATCGGTCGCACACGTCGACTTACACATGTAAAGGTGTGCGTGTGGGCGCCCAAAATAGCACGTCGTAGCAACTGGCGCATGTAGAGATGAAAACTGAAACCAGGTGTACCTAGTATCTTGGCTCATTTTGACTTTATCCATTTAGCTTCCTTCGTGCAAAATTTGAACCTATTTATACCAGTTAAAAGTACAGAAGCTGCACGTTTCAAAAAATTCCCGGATAAACGTGTTTTCTGCATGTTATTGCACACAAAGTGCTATTGGTGCAACTACAAATGGCACCATTAGCTGTGCATTACTTTCATCCCAACTAAAATCTTCTGCAAAACGAATTAATCGCATTGCACAACTTGCCTGGGCGCCAGCTCGGGGTCGTCGTTCGCACCTCGCTTAATACATTACTCTGTAACGTAGCTGCAGTAAGACAGATGTCGAATGGCTACACAAATGGCCGCCGGTTCGAAGTAAACCAAAGGCCGTTAACCCTAGGCAGCCAGCTCAGACAGGAACCGAGCACCAAAACCTCCCTCCCTCCCTCCCCCCACCCACACACACACACTATTACAGTGCTCCTGCGTTGTAACGATAAGTAGCCCGGGACGGGAAAAACAGTCTCGTAGCGAACGCCATTCAATGTTTACTGTCAGTGATAACAAAAAAGTTAAGCAAACTGTCGATTTGAAAACAGCTACCGTGATGGTACTAGTCCCATATTACCCAGTATACGTATTGGCAAAAATGTTACTCCAATTCTATCCAGTTAATGAATTTTTCGCCCCTGTATTTTGGACGGTGCGTCTTTTTCAGTAAGCCAAAATTAAACTTCCTGCCAGATTAAAACTGTGTACCGAGACTCGAACTCGGTCCGGCACACAGTTTTAGTCTGCCAGGAAGTTTTATATCAGCGCTGACTCCACTGCAGAGTGAAAATCTCATTCTGGAAGCCAAAATTAGACGCACCTGTGCAACTGTGTTTTGTTAGTTTGCTGAGGATGACAACCAGATTCGCAGTGTGTCTCAAACTAACCGGTGCTCTTTCACCCTGCACTCAACACAGAGCAGTTTCTTAGAGCAGGGTTGCCCAATCTGTGTCCTGTGGAGGATTGGTGCTCCGCGAGGACAGAAAATGTGCTCCACGAAAAAATGTTTATAACATGGCCAGTTTTTTCGTGAACACCTTGACGATATTAATTTTTATTTCATTTTATTATGATTACTGTGTTATTAGTCACGAGTTAAATTGAAGTAATCACTGAATAAAACAAATCCTTCTCATTTTTTAAAGTTTCATTAACATTCAAAACAAAAAAGGCGTTCCGTAAAAGTACCAGCATTCTCGAAGAGTTCCGTCAGAGGAAACGTTTGGAAACCCCTGTGTTAGATGCGTACTTGACATTACGTTACAGTGTTTGTGCCACGCCTTGTCCGTCTCTGCGCTATATTCCGAGTAGATAAAAGTGAGGCAAAGTACCTTAGGTTTCAGAGCAGTGTGTTCTGTACGAAGCTTAACAGAGCGGCACTACGAATGGAACCCTATACGAAATAGGCAGTGGCGAAAAACTCCGTGTTGGTGAAAGAGATGTAGGAGAGACGAGCACTACCGCAAAACACAATGACAACAGACTCTTTCTCTCTCAGGAGTTTTCCATCTTCAAGATGCCCTCTATGGAAATGGGTAGGTCGTCGATTTCTGATTAAAGACAGGAAAAGTAATATTGTTGAGTTTACTGGATTACAGCGAACGACATCGTGTGGTCCTTCTTCTACATTCGAGGCATACGAGGGTTTGTAAGGGTGAGTGACGCGTGTAGGTAGAGTGCACAACACGAGGACATTAAGGCAAGGAATGGAGAACTAAGCAGCCGGCTGCAGCAGCCCTCGAACTGGAAGCTTTGGACCGAAGTTCGCCCCGTGCGCAGCTGTGCGCCGCCGGTGTAGTGCAGTGCGCCGCTTCGTGAGGAAAGCCTTCGTACGGCGAGCAAGGCGCGGCCGAGTCCGCGGGGGGCGCAGCAGGGGCGCTGCTCCAGCGGCAGGGGGGGCTTACGTTCGGAGCAAGGTGCGGAAACTTAGGGACGGTACGTTATTGTAGTACACTCCGCAAACGAAAGTAAAGTAGAATAATACACATTACTTTGTTGTACCAACCAACTAGGAAAGTGTTTTCAAGGCCGTTCCGCTCCCCACACAGGGTGAAATGGACCTCGTCTTTTCCTCTTTTTTTTTTTAAGTTTCTTCGATGACACGTCTTAGAGGTGAGCTGGGATCTGCCTGTGCCAGCACACGAGTCACCAGCCCACTGTTTGCTCTTCTGTCGGGCAATCCGTCCCTCAGTTGGAGCCCAGTACAATTCCTTGCGATATGTTCATGCCGCATCTTCGCCGTCTTCGGATGTTTCATTTTCTGTAGAGTCAATTTGTTTTTCTTTTGTGTTCCTCTTCTTTTAAGGGAAGATATGTTTCTTTTCCTTTCTTCTTCTCTGCCGGCCGCGGTGGTCTAGCGGTTCTAGGCGCGCAGTCGGGAACCGCGCGACTGCTACGGTCGCAGGTTCGAATCCTGCCTTGGTCATGGATGTGTGTGATGTCCTTAGGTTAGTTAGGTTTAAGTAGTTCTAAGTTCTAGGGGACTGATGACCACAGATGTTAAGTCCCATAGTGCTCAGAGCCATTTGAACCATTTTTTCTTCTTCTCTTCTCCAGCCATCAGCCTGATCTCTGCTCTATTCTGTTCAGATTCTTTAGCTCAAGTGGTTTCTTGGTCGCTTGTTGTACCTCATTCTCGTAGGCAGATGATGTGACAATGGCGGTTCGACCTGTCTTTCTCGTCACTCTGAGCTGCTGATACTGCCGTGACATTTTCCGGGGTAAAACCAGTGACGGTTGACCCAGTGGAGTTACTTATGGACGAATTGGGAGTACCAGGCATCGATGAACACTGACGTCTTTGTTCCACCTCAGTATTTTGTAATCTGGCGCTGCAGGCAGCTTGCGCGAGTCCACGAGGTGCGTCTGGGGAGTCAGCGGGAGCGTCAGTGCGTGGGTTTTGCTGAACGGTCGGCTGAAGGCTTCTGCGTGGCTGCGGAATACCAGTCGTCGCGGCTGGTCGCAAGTCACCGCCTGAAAAGACGTCGAGGTTCGTTGGTCAAACACCAGTCTTCTGAAATCATTTCATTGCAGTTCTCATGTTGGCAGCAAACACGTAGGATGTGATTTGCCGCAACATAACATATTTCCCCGGGTTCAACCTTAACCACCTTCTCAGTTCGTCTTCATAATATGGGCATTTGGAGTCGAAGGCCCACAAACCTTTACGCCTGGCCTGGGCCCGTCAACACCGACATTGGACTGCTGATAACTCGAAACATGTTGCCTGGTCCGACGAGTCTCTCTTAAACTGATCGAGCGGATTGACGTGTGCAGGTGTGGACGCTGCGTGTCAGCAGTGGACTGTTCAAGCTGGTGGAGGCTCTGCATTGGTGTGCGGCGTGTGCAGTTGCAGTCACGTGGGACCAGTGATACTTGTACATACGACTCTGACAGGTGTCTGATAACATGCATCCATTCATGTCCATTGTGCATTCCAACGGTCTTGGCCAATTCCAGCAGGACAGTGCGACACCCCTCACGTCCAATATCGCTACTGAGCGGTTGCATGAACACACTTCTGAGTCTAAACACTTCCACCGGCCAAGAGACGCCCAGTCATGAACACTATTGAGCACATCTGCGATGCCTTGCAACGTGCTGTTCAGAGGAGATCTCCACCCCTTGTACTCTAACGGGTTTAAGGCCAGCCCTGGAGGATCCATGGTGTCACTTCCCTCCAGTACTACTCCAGACATTAGTCGAGCCCACGCCACGTCGTGTTGCGGCACTTCTGCGTGCTCGCGGGGGCCCTACACGACATTGGGCAGGCGTAGCAGTTTCTCTGGCTGTTGGGTGTATTATTCTCTGCTACTTCAAATACTCACTGCTCATTCATATATGAAATGTAGTAACAGAGTTGTCCTCCACTGATTTACCACAGCAGGTTACCAAGCGTCTTCCGGCTGCCACCATTTACTCTCCCATTGGCTGCTTTTTGTCTGCAAACAGAACATGCGATACTCGAAAGCTGGCTTCGATGGGTAGAGAAATGAGCACTTCTTTCTTTCATTTGATAAAAAAGATATCTACAGATTCCTATAAGAAATGTAGTACATCTACATAGGTACCCCTGAAGCCACCGTATGGTGCGTGGCCGAGGGTACCCTGTACAACTACTTGTCAGTTACTCTCCTGTTCCACTCGCAAACAGAGCGAGGCAAAAACTACTCTCCATATGCCTCTGTATGAGCTCTAATTTCTCGTATCTTCTCTTCGTGGACCTTACGAACAATGCTTGTTGGTGGCACTGGAATCGTTTGGCTGTCAGCGTCAAAAGCCTGTTTTCTAAATTTTCTCAATAGCGTTTCTCCAAAAGAACTGTTATATGCAGTACGTTTTATTTGGAAAGTGAACATGCCCTACTCAGAAAATAGCTTCAAGAGGTAGGGAAATGAGTACTTCCTTGATTCGTTTGGTAAGTAATAACGTCTGGTCTGCATTGTACGAAACGTAGTAATAGGGTTGTTCTCCTCTTCTTTATCAGCAGGTTAACGACCTTTTGACTGCCAATATTTACTCGGCAATCGACAGCCTTTTTCTTGCGAAGATGAAATGCGTTACACGAAATCTGGCTTTCAAATGTAGAAAAATGAGTACTTCCTTCTATCGGCTCTTAAGTAATTAGATCTGGTTAAAATTTTTAATATTACATTCTGCTACGTCAAATAATATCTACAGATTGCTATCTGAAATGTAATTTTGAAACTTTCCTTTAAAATAATTCCTTTCATTTTATTTGAGATTTCGTACTAGTTTCCTGTTGTTTAGCCTTCGCTGCATTTCCAACAGCGACAGAAACGTAATATAATTGTCTGCCAGAATACGACATGTTGCATAATCGTTCTGAACATATGAACTTTACTATTAATCTCTTTAATTAAATAAAGTTGTCCCTACGCGTTAATGATCTGCCAAATAATGCTGTTCATGAGATGGTCTCTGTGCTCTGATAATTTTCGTAGTAAACAAACAGATCGTGAAATGAAAATATCTCACCTGGTAATTTAACTGCTTGGAAATGCAGTGCTTGGTGCTCTCTCTGCAAGCCACTTGCGAATTTCTGACTACAGTTGCTGAGAGCCCAGTGCAATGCTCCAGACAGCAACTAAACTATTTCACACACATCACTGAGTGAGGCAGTCTTTAAATGAAAACGACTTGGATCGAGGTTGTGGACAATGCTTGTAGATGAAATGTCTCTTTAACCACCTTTTTTAAAAATTATCTGATATATTATTACTCGTACGTTGTTGATATTACAACATTTATTAACACTGACAAAAGACGAAACCGATACCAAACTCTCAATCTCACAAACGTTAGACAGATAATCAATAAACATGAAAAACAGCTCACAGTGAAAATTACAGAATCTTTAATGAAAAACCTAATGTTCCCTGATGTGGATGTCTCATTCAACAGTGGATCTAGCTACGTGCGACTGCGGTGTCACTAAATGAGGAATGTTGCCTTCATTCCCCCTCACACTCTTTTTTTGCTCTAATTTCATTCCAAATCACCAGTCAAGTCTTCCCCCCCTGTCTCACAATATCCAGACACAGTTCACTTTAACTCAGACGCACCCACGGCCACCTCCACGGCTGCTCTGCCACGAGTCCGCTGCTCGCCGCCTGCCCCGCTACCCCTCTGACGTCACAACTGCCCGTGAAGAATAAGAGACTCAAGATTGTCATTTGGCGTCTGAGACATACAGAGTACGTATTAAGTACTGAAATGCTAACGACAAACTCACAGAAGGTCGGAAGAAGAGTTTTAAGGAAAATACTGGAATATAAAAGAGACGATAATGCTGAGTACAGGTTAAGACCAGACAGAGTGCTGTACTTGAAAAATGAAAAACTAAGTGATGTAATGTGGAAGAGAAGACTACAGTTTTTTGGAGGTATATTCGGAATGGACAACAACAGACTAACGAAACGTATATTCACATTACTCTATAGCTACAAATCCAAACCCGCATGATTCATAGAGAGTGCAAAGGACACGGAAAACGCTGGAATTACAATACACACAACAGAAAACAGAATACATTTCAGAAAGTCAGCACAAAAGGCAGAATTTCAGGAGGGAAAGAAAACAACTAGACGAGAGTGGACCCAACAAGAAAGGGAACAACACTCTAAAAGGGTGAAGGAAATTTGGAAACTAAGGAAATCTAATACAATGAAGAGTAGCCAAAGCTGATTCATCGTACCCTGCAAATAGGTTATTTGAAAGAAGAGAAAGAAAAAGAAGAAAATCATAGTAGATCTATTTCACTATCTCACAGCCTCTCTGGCCAGAATTTTGCAGGAGGATTTTTACACATGCCAAAGATTGTACTGAAAACATTGTCTACGTAATATTACACGAAAATAGTAGTAAGCTATGAAGTGGTATAGGATACTATAAATAAATATATAGAGATAACAGAATATGCAATATATACATGTTAAGTGCATATATGCGCTATAAAGAAGTTTTGTAAGTAGCAGTGCTCTGTTGCTCATAAATTAATTTGCAAAAATCATCGTACATTTCGCGCTCAGCTGCACTCCAAATATAAAGCTGATTACACTGGTGCTCAGGT
This sequence comes from Schistocerca cancellata, assembly GCF_023864275.1. NCBI lineage: Eukaryota > Metazoa > Arthropoda > Insecta > Orthoptera > Acrididae > Schistocerca > Schistocerca cancellata. The sequence continues at coordinate 4,016,854 of NW_026047149.1, read as the reverse complement.
GTATTTAGAATGCGCTACATTCCGTTTGAAGGCAGTGTGCACAAGTTAAAGAAAATTGTCCACTAGATTAGTGTGCCCTAGTTATAAAGTCATTAATTGTGGGAAAAATGACACTGACGGCATTTTTCTTTGTCGTTATTCTGCACAAAATGTCGTGAGACCGGCTGTGATTACGTCGTGATTGTCGCAGCAGATGTGTATCGAAGCAATGTCTTTTCGTGGTTTTCGTACACGAAGCTGCTGGCACGAGTGTACGCAGTACGCTGTGCAGACCATGCCGGAGTGTCTCCCAGCACTCACTCACAGCGCTGTGGCGTCTGACCAGGTGAGAGAGGCGCACCCTGACTGTGTGGGGGGCGGCCGAGGGCGGACTCGGTGGACGCTGCGCCTGTCCACAATGAACCCAGAGACGACCCAGAGCCAGACCGCTCACAAGAGGTACCTCCACGTCACTTCGACAAAATGTCTGTGAAGCCATCTAAAATCACGGTAATCGATTTGGCATGCCGTCGTAAAGAAAACGTCCATAATACGTCCAACTGTCTCACTGTGCAGAGAATATCTCTACTCGAGTCCATCAATGTGCTGTTTTCGCAAAGTACGTGTATCCTGTCACAACGCAGTGAAAGAAAATAAATCTTTTACATTTATCTAAAACTACATAAATTATGGTGAATTCTCAGATTAAAAAACAAAGAATAACAAGCATGTCTTACGAATATTCAAATTACAATATACACTGCTGTGTCGGCAGTGACATGTCAGAAAGAATAATCAGAATCAAAATCAGTTTCAAGCTGTGAGAGAAAAGAAACATTAAAATATGGTAACCATTACACGTACAATGCGTTGTGAGAGTATCAATAGGCCAACATTGCCGTCAGTCTTCTTACTTTTCACACGAGCATGCGTCTGCCACTCGTGTTGTTATGCATGCGTACAATACTGATTTCTGCAGCATGTATGTTTTTATATACTCGAGTAGATGCCCATAAGGATACAGGCTAAAGGGAAGGAAATGAATGAAATGTGAACAATATTTTACTGCTGTAGAGAAAAAAAAAGAAATTATTACATCTGTCTTTTGCCTATGAGTCACAAAACATGAAGCAAATGAAAATGTGTTCACGAAACCTTAACCTATGCACGTGCCGATTACTTATAACTGCCCCAAATGCAAAATTTAAGTGGTATCAGGAAGAGTACTTAATATCTATGAACAAGTAAAGTCAACGTGCAGAATAAAAATAATTAAGAAATTATCTCTTTCCGATAAAGTCGATTAACTATAGACGAAAAATAGTGAGAAATTATATTATCCTGTGAATGAGAAGAAAATCCATTGGCGCAAGCAAAGTCACAAATTCATCAAATTACGTAAATGACAATCCTTCACGTTGCTGTTCACAGACAAAAAAATGTATATTTTTGAAAGGAAGTGTTTATCTTCCTGCAAATCTATAGCTTTGTATTATCGTTTTGCAACACCTTTTCTCAAACGATTACTACATTTCTTTTACGTTACATTTGTGGTTTTCCATCGATCCCTTGGAAAGGAGTCTCTGGGATGTGGAAAGAGTCAAATTTTTTTCTCACTCAGATACATGGATATTTCACAATTCTAATGAAGACAGAGTTATGAGCTATAATCCTTGTGAAGCTATTCATCAATGGAGTAGAAGGTGTTGGCCAACAGGAAGTTCTGTTGAAGAAATACTACTCGTCAGAGATACACACCAAAACACAAGCAACAAAGAATGCAACAAGGGCAAAATCATCAACTAGTCCCTGACAATCCCTAACATTGATATGCCACGTCATATCATAAATCATAAACGTCTGCATAATAATCATAAAAAATTCGCTATTCTCACTTCATATTATCTCATCATAAAAATCCATAAATCATTGGTACACATACTATAATTAAGCCTTAAGTCTTCAGTTCACATACGACACCTACAGTAAAATTCTTACAGTCAGTGAGGAAACCCTGGTTATAGCTCGGGGCATGAGTATCTCAGTGCAAGACGCTGAAATTTAATATCTCCTCAGATTACTGACAGGAGGTGTCATACCTGTTCAAAAATATATACTCTACCTGTTTTATCAGTACTGTCTGGAATCCGTTGTTGCATACTTCTGTACGTTACCCTGTAAGAGAAAATGCATTATGACGCGCAAAATTCGGTGTTATTTTTTCTCATGTTGCTTTTATCTTTCGTGATGCCTTTGTCTTTGGCGAAAAAATCGTTGCTGTCTTCTTTTACGAAACGTCTTTGGTTTCAAAATGATGTATGTTAGAACATGACGTGGCACATGATCTGTAACAATCATTGTATCCATTACATGAAAGTCACGAGACAGTGAAAATAAACACACAAAATGGCTTGTACTTATAGTACAGTATGAGAAAAAAAATGTTATTCTGATTTACACATACATCTGAATAAAAGGAAACCTGTAGGAAAAGCCTAACTACTACGTACAAACGGTTGACGTCATAAGAAAATGAAGTAAGTCTTGCCAGAACGTAACTGTTATATATCGGTATGGAGTTGTCAGCATTAACGAGTACAAAATAAAATAGTTGTTCAATGAAGGGTTTTATATTGGTGAGGTGATGCAAACTGTCGAAAATATCATTCTGAGTATTTCGAGATGTAGTTCGGGATCCGTCGAGTCCGAAATGGTCCGCTATACAGGAATACAAATTTCTGACACCTGTTGTTTGATTTACAAGACAATGGGTGTGCTCCAACTAAAACTTTTTGTCCAGCTTCGAATTTTATACTGTGACTTACCTTGTTTTGTAGCATGTTCTTTTTCTCAACTGTATTTTTTGTATTAGTAACTGCAGTGTCAGTCAGTTCACGAGGAAGTAAGCACTGTGACTTGGGGGATGAAACAAGATGTTTTACTTTGTCTGGCGGATTTTTGTTCTTCGAAACTAAATGTGCCGAGAGCGAAGTTGAATCATTAGGAAATGAATTGATGGTGTGCTGAAATATCTGTCCCATTAAGTGCGTTGTTTGGTTCGTCTATTGCTGCTTCACAAGTGTCTACCTTGGCTTCGATTCTTCATCTCCATTGTCGGTAGCAAAAGACGTGTCAGTGAAAAATTGTGTATACCATTGTGTATTGTTTGTGTGTGGAAAAAGCTCAAATCTGTTAATTTCCTGTTGTTCGATGCAAATGCTCTGCTGAAACTCTAATGCAACTTGGTCGTTATTGTTGCATAGTAGAATAGAAGAGTCTTTAAAGCGCAAAATCCCTTCATGTTCTGTCAAGAAATCCAAACCGAGCATAACTTCCGTTATTAAATGTGGGATGACAAAAACTCTGCATAAAATGTGTGGCCATGAAGAGTAAATTTTGAGTGTCTCTGTAGATTTACATCTACTCCTGTTGCTGAAACTGGTCCTCTTAACTTTAGTCCTTTGTAACGGGATCGTAGAGCAAGAATTACTGGCATTGCGTTTACTACATGCTGCATCACAAAACAGTGTAACTAACTGGAGAGCCGCAGTCAGCTGCTGCGGTGAAATTATGCGAGTCAGTTGGTACGTTTATAACCGGAGGGTACACATTCATTTGTTGCTGTTTCTTTGTCCTGCAATAGCGTGTGTCTTATGTCTGCCAAAGAGATGATACGTTCTGTTACTGTGTTCCTATTGTAAAAATGTGCAAACTCGTTAAATCCTGAACTTTACTGTTAATCTCTTGAATTAAACAAAGTTGTCCCTATGCTTCAGTGGTCTGCCAAATAATGTTGTAGATGAAATGGTCCCTATGCGCTGATCATTTTCGTAGCAAACAGATCGTGAAATCAAAATGTCTCACTTCGTAATGTAACTGCTTGGAGACGCAGTGCTTGCTTCTCTGCGCACGCCAGTTGCAAATTTCTTACTTCAGTTGCTGAGAGCTTACTGCCGATGCTCCAGCCAGCAAGTAAACTGTGTTGTACACACCACTGAGTGGGAGACTGCTTTAAACAAAAATGACTCGGACCGAGGATGTGGACAATGCTCTTAGGTGAAATATGCCTTTAACAAACAGTTTTTACATTAACTGATACATTATTAATTCTATGAAATTTATGTTACAATATGCACTAACATTGAAAAAGGACAACATTTATGTCAAATGCTTACTCTCACAATTGTTAGAAAAATAATTGACAGACATGAAAAAACCCTTACAGTGAAAATTAAACAATCTTTAATGAAAAATCTCAATTGCCCTCACATGGCTGTCTAATTCAACAATGAATCTAACTACGCGCGACTGCAGTGTCAGAAAATAAAAAAATGATTTCTTTATTCCAGCAGCGATGACAAAAACGAGCACACCTTCCAGCGACACAGTTGCTCTCAGCAAAGACTGCGAGCGAATAATAAGCGACTCAGAAGTGTCTCTCAGCGTCTGAGACACACGTAGTACGTACAAAATCCAGAAGTGCAAATAACAGACTCCCAGTAGACCTGTTCAGTGACAGGTTTGTTCTCCTGCTCTTTCTCGGCAGGTTAAGCTGTGTGTTCTGGCTGCCTCCATTTACTCTGCCACCTGCTGGGCTTTAACTGCAAATAAAGATGACCTACCGGAAAACTGGTTTTGACATATGGCCAAACAAGTACTGTCTTCTTTCATTTGGTAAGCGATTAAATCTTATTAACGATTGTAATATTACATCCTGGAACCTCGAATGCTGTCCTATATGAAATGTAGCAATGGGTTTGTTCGCCTTCTCTTTATCAGCAGCTTAATGAGCATCTTATGGGTGCCGCCACTTACTCTGCCATCGACTGCTTTTTATTTGCAAAGCTGGCTTTCAAATGTAGAGAAATGATTACGTCCTTCTTTACTCTGGTAAGTAATTACATCTGGCTACATTTTTAACATTACATGCTGCTATCTCCAATTCTGTCTACAGATTCCCTTATGAACTGCGCTAATAGCATTGTTCTCCTGTTGTTTTTCAGCACATTTATGAATTTATTCTGGCTGCCACTATTTTTTCTGTCAACAATTGTGTTTTATTTGCAAAATGAAGATGCTCTGCCCGAAAGAACGCTTTTAAACACACACAAGTCAGTATCTCCGTCTTTAATTTGGTAAGTAATTACATCTGGTTAACATTTTTAATATTACCTTCTGTATATTAAAAGCACCACCTAGGTTCCTAGAGTTCCGGAAACTGTACATTTCCGCCGTTTCTACTGCTCACGAAAACCAGATATATGCATGTTGTGCCACCATACGGCGAGACCTTCAGAAGTGGTGGTCCAGATTGTCGCACTCCTAAACGGCGATTCGGCGTAGATCCCTCAGAGTGGTTGGTGGGTCACGTCGTCCATAAAGAACCTTTCCGATCTATGCCAGGTATGTCCGATAGGGTCCATGTCTGGAGAACACGCTGGCCACTCCAGTCGAGTGATGTCGTTATGCTGCAGGAAGGCATTCACAAGATGTGCACGATGGGGGCGCGAATTGTCGTCCATGAAGACGAATGCCTCGCCGATACGCCGCCAATATTGTTGCACTGTCGGTCGGAGGACGGCATTCACGTTTCGCACATCCGTTACGGCGTCTTCCGTGACAACCAGCGGCGTACGTCGGCCCCACATAATGCCACCCCGAAACAGCAGGGAACCTCCACCTTGCTGCACTCGCTGCACAGTGTGTCTGAGGCGTTCAGCCTGACCGGGTTGTCTCTAAACACCTCTCAGACGATTGTCCGGTTGAAGGCATATGAGACACATCGGTGAAGAGAACGTGATGCCAATCCTGAGCGGTCCATTTGGCATGTTGTTGGGCCCATCTGTACCGCGCTGCATGGTGTCGTGGTTGCAAAGATGGACATCGCCACGGATGTCGGGAGTGATGTTGCGCATCATGCAGCCTATTGCGCACAGTTTGAGTCGCAACACGACGTCCTGTGGCTGTACGAAAAGCACTATTCAACATGGTGGCGTTGCTGCCAGGTTTTTCTCCGAGCCAAAATTCATAGACAGCGGTCATCCACTGCAGTAGTAGCCCTCGGGCGGCCTGAGCGAGGCATGTCATCGACAGTTCCTGTCTCTCTGTATCTCCTTCATGTCCGAACAACATCGCTTTGGTTCGCTCCGAGACGCCTGGACACTTCCCTTGTTGAGAGCCCTTCCTGGCACAAAGTAACAATGCGGACGCGATCGAACCGCGGTATTGGCCGTCTAGGCGTGATTGAACTACAAACAACACGAGCCGTGTACCTCCTTCCTGGTGGAATGACTGGAACTTTTAATATTTTTTGTGGGATCTGCAATTTAAAAACCTCTCTCACACCGGCCTGATTTAGCTTCACTGATCAGGATAGCAAAAAACATTCGTATATTCAGGGAATTTTCATTGACAAAGCAGGCTTATCACATTCACACAGTTCAATACTGTTCTATCCTGATTAAATTGAGCTTAACTTAAATTCCATAAGGCAGTGAAGCAATTTCGAAGTCTCGGTGCGACGAAAATTGTCAGTCCATCTCCTGAAAACATTTGTAATAATTATTAACTTTCGGTGACCACATGGGGAAGACCGGAGACCTGCTGGTAAGACGGTGTTAGCCCATTTATTGAAAGTAATAAACTGGATATCTTGAGCGTACAAAACGGCAGGTTCGTCCAGTGTAAATCAGACGTTCCCCACTCATCCCGTGCAACACAGCGTAGTAAGCAGACACTGTCAATAGTAATCAGTTAAATAACACGCGAACACACTTACCTTAGTTTAGTTCGTGTATTAAATTCCTTCTCATACAGAATCTCATCAAGATGGCGACTAGCTCAACAATACACACATATACATCTTCGTTCTTTCAGGGCTGATGGGCAAGATCTGAATCCTCGTTTTCATAAGAGAAAACGTAGACAGCAGAGGAGCTATTCCATGGAGTAAATGCACGCTCCAAGGAATAATAGAACTTGAAACTACTTTGCATTGATAATCATCGTATATTAGAGTTTGGGAATCGGTAAGATAAGAAGAGATATTTCGAGATATGTACTGAGTTATATAATTTATAAAATTTCTGAAAATTTTGCGGAGAGACCGTTGAAAGAGACATTTCAAACTGATCAGCTGTCGGACCCGCTCCATCTAATTGGCGCTGCTCATGCATGGTTGTTTACATGTTTGGGTCGGTTTAGTGACATCTCTGAACAGTCAAAGCGACCGTGTCTCTGATACAATATCCACAGTCGACGTCTGTCTTCAGGAGTTCTCGGAACCGGGGTGACGCAAAACTTTTTTTGATGTGTGTATTTTAAACAAAACATTTACTTCAAATCTACTGACCACATTTGCCTGCTTAGTCAGCTTCATACCTGTTATCGCCAATAGTGCGGAACGAAAGACTTGGTTTCAAATAAACTAACTGCCTCAACGGAAAAAAATTAATAGAAGCAAAGTTCTCCACAGATGTGACAGAAATAGCTTCATTAAGACATTAATGAATGATTGTTAATAACGTGGTAATAATATAAAATCAGAAAATTGAACCTACTGACTTATTTTAGTCTTTCATTGTTATGAGAATGTATATTAATTCACTTGATGGCTGCCAGACACAGAAATGTGTTTCGTTTTCATTTGGCGTGGGAGCTATAAAGGAAGGGAGACCGGCAATATCATGAATCATACACACAGGGGTCACGTGGAGAATGAGCCCCCACTATATCTCCTCTAGTCTGCGCATGGGCGAATCTGAGAGCTTGGGCGCGCCAGAAAATTTTATCTGGATAGCATCTGGCTACTCGCTGCTGCTGCTCATACGGCAAACAGCCGCGTCTCAAGTGGCCAGGAGCGGGAGAAGGCACTGCTCATACGCGAATTCAGCTCTGCGCATGCGCACCAACGCGCTGGCAGCTGCTCACAGGAACCTCGGGCTTCCTACGCAGTCGCCGCCGCGCGTGCGCAGTGGAGCCTGTTTCCCGGCGCTCTCTGGTAACTGGCTCAGACGGACGTAAGCAGTCGTAGCAAGACGAAAGGCCGCACAAAATTGTCGCCAGAAATAGAAAATACTTTTTTCGTTGCAGATGTGACACAGGCTGAACTTAATTTAATGTTTATCAGCGTATGACGCGGAATGTAGAAAGTAGCTGTTTAGCGGAAGAGTGGAACTGTTTTCTGGCAACATTTCGATGGTTAATTCTGGTTGTGAATGGCGGTAGCTTTTTAGTTTCATTTCTTTCAGCTAAACACAAATCTACAAAGAAAAGGGATTTGCTTTGTGAAAGCGGAAGAAAAGCGTGACGCATTACAACTGTGACAACACTCATGTTGCCATTTTTCCAGATGCCGATGAGCCTGTCACTCCATTGTCTGTGGGTGACGTTGACCTTTCCACAAGTCCTGCACTTTCCAGCCGATTGACACAGGTAACAATGGACATTGAGCCATCCAGAGTGATAATGTGTATTACCCTGTATAGAAATGTGGGTGCAGATGCTGGCTCCAAATCCGCCTCTTCACGCCTCTCGATGAAAGCGTCCTTTTATCGCAAATTCAGAGACTGGTTTCATTGTTCACGGTAGACTCACTGTGAACAGCGATCCTATTCTTTACATATCAGACAAAATGTACCAACACCTAAATATGAATTATATACGTTTAAGACCTTCTTCTCGGTACCTTCTTTATTATCTTTCTAGACGTGAATTTCTGCAATGTTTTGGGAGCGGATAGTCCAGCTTGGTGAAGCTACAAATTCTTTCGCTCCTTAAATCGCTAGCAATATCAGAAACCATGTCATACAAGATGGTGTTTCTGTCACTGATTGACTTTTCTATTGCTTCATAGGAATAGGTCCAAAGTGTGTATATTAAACGTCGCGATTATTAACGACCGGATTTCACGTTATTCTGCATCTCCCTATTCATCGGATTGCTTTCCACCAGGGCTACCAGTATGTAAGCATTCCTTACCACACACTTCTCAGCACGTTTTTTCATCCCATACAGCAAAACTTTCCGTACTTGCGGCATGGAAATTTTAGCTCTTAAATTTATTTCGGAGACATTTGCTGGTCATCTACGTCACTATCGTTGGCCGTTTCTTTACGAGAGTAACTGCCTACGATTTCTTCGTGTCAGAGAACCAGCAGTCTGTTTTATCGAGCATTTCAGTCCTAACGAACCACATATCGCACTATTCAAACCCTCATCTGAGAGGTTGACAACAATTTTGTTCTTCACACAGTCCTTACAGATGTTTGCCTTTGATCCGTGTTTCGTTTTGATGCATTCAGTTGGCGCCAATCCTAAATCTCCGTAGCGAGCTGCGAAACATTCACGGCACTCCCTGTGACCTGGGTGGCGAGACTGAATGCGAAGAATTTTTTTAACACAAATTACGCTCATGAGGTGATGGTACGGATTTATTCTTTGCTGGGCGTAGTGTAGCTGTGGCTGTGGATGAATGACGAAACATGCAAGCAGTGAGCATGGCGCGAATTGTGTACGACGTGAGATCGACTTAACGGCACTACTTTGAGTTCTGGAGGACACGGTGTGTGTTTTGCCGTAACCTCTCACACCTCGCTACAGCCGGCAGCTGGGTACAGGAGTGCGCTGTGTCGCCTCCACACAGGGTGTCCAGCACCACGGCGACGGTGTGGAAGATTGCGTGCGACGTGGTACGAAATGCTTAATGCAGTTACTACCGCAATATTGGGTATAAATAGCAGAGGACGCGAAAAAACAAGACTAAAGCCAACAGGCGCTCGCCATCCAGAGTAGCTTAACCTGGGTCGGCGGACGAGAATCGGTGTATGCAAAGAGGTACGGCCGTGTGGGCGTCTCTCCACACATACAGAATTCACAGCTGTCGGCCGAAACCGGGCAATATTTTATCCAAGGATGGCCTTCCTGCATTGTGTAGGATGCGGTAATGAAATTACGTGTGTAAGTGGTGGTGAAGTGTTGGTCTGTTTCTACTGTACGCTATTCGGTTCCACCCTCGATTTGATTCAGGAGATGATATTGCCGCTAAACTGGAGGCCCACGCTTTTTGGATAATGCCCACAATGTAGAAATATCTCGTGTCGGCACTTAAATGAGAAATGGAAACGCAGTGTCCTATTTGCTGTGCCAATTTTCAAGTACTTTGGGTCATAAATCTGAATGAACCTGTGAATTTGATAAATGAACTCAATTTCTGTAGTATCGTTGTAATCATATTCGTTGTAGGTCTGTTGCCGACACCACGGGTGTTGCTTCCTTTCACGGCAGTGGCAGGCAGTGTGTGTGTCGGGCGGTCTGGCTGTGTACTCGGCCTGCCGTGTGCTGGAGGCAGCGTCAGACCAGGGGGACTTTGTACCGACATACTCCGAGTAATGGAAACACGTCCGTATTTAGCATACTTGTAACTGTGTAGTTTGTTATTGTTATGACACTGCGTATGGCTCAAGTTTGCAGCAGAAATTTTATGATGCAACGTTTTGTCTCATAAGTGAAAGAACTGTTATCAAAATAGTGTTTAGTGTTAGTACACCGTATACGGCCATTAGGTAGATGTAACTTGCTGAGATACAACTGCGAAATTACTGGTACATCGGGGGAAAATATCTTTCTAATATCGTGACATTAACTGGCAGCCGGACGCTGGTGTCTGCAATCACGGCTGAATTTTGAATTGTTGAGTAGAACTGGAGCTCGAATCGCCAAACAGTGTTGCAGATTTTATATGCTAAGTGACAATCCCGATTTAGTTTCGGCCTTCCCGTCGCGTGGCCGGTCTTTTTTCTCTCTCTCTCTCTCTCCTCGTCTCTCTGCTCGCAGCGCCCCTACCGCCTGTTCCCGCCCCGCCCGCCGCTTCTGCGCATGCGCGGCCGGATTCGCTGCCCACATTCCGCGTCGCGCCCCGACCTGCGAGTTTCCCCGCGGCGTAAATGTCGCCCCCTGAAGCTACTCGTACGTGGATAAAAGTGCCGTAAGCATTTTTGCCTAAACTACCAGACCGAATGTTTACGCAGGTTTTCGTCACAGAGAGTAACGCAGCATGTTACAGGTGTGGATCGCTTCCCACAAAGAACTCTTTCTTTGGCTCGAGTGCCATTGTTGACATTCGGATCTCTGTCACTTCTGTACTCTTCTCTCGTGTTCTGGCGTGCGCCGAGGCGCACTTGTATGGAAATCAGTGGCCTTAAACTCATCGCTGTGATCCTACAGCGTACTGTACGATGCTCTTCAACTCCTTCCACTGATACCCACGCTTTTAGTACTCCAGAGGAAATTTTGGTGCTGACTGCTCAGGTAGTCTGAAGCCTGTTTCTTGTCGCTCTTGCTAGGCAGAACGACCTTCCCACATTTCTTTGTATTCCTGCTTACGGTCGTATTCAGTGATGCTGTAACGGCCTTGTGATCCACGATTCCCAGTTCTACCCCAACAGATTCGAAAAGTTCGGGTCTCTCTGTTACCGGCAGGTCTAAGATGTTATCTTCACCAGTCGCTTCTCAGATTAATGGCTCGAGGTAGTTTTTCGGTAAAGCACTTGGATTAATTTATCATGATTTTCTGGCCCTACCACCAGTTTTAGCCACCTGAGTCTCCTTGTATACATGGCAACATTAAGTTTCCACCTAAAACTATAACATGGCCAGCAAATTCACGCGAAATATTCTCCAGGTTCCCCTCAAACTGTTCCGCCATTGTTGCTGCTGAGTCTATAGAAGCGTCCGATCACCACGTTTGATCCAGCTTTAACGCTTGTCTTGACACAAATCATTTTACATCCGGGATCTCCACTGATCTCTCTAATGTAATGCTACTTTTCACTGCTTTAAACACCAGCGGTCGAACTCTCTTTAAGACCTACGTTGCGACCGGAATTTAGAATCTCGTTGCTACTGACTTCGCGTTTCACCCAGCTTTCCGTCCCTACTGCTGTGTGGACATTGTTACCGCTTATAAGCGAGATTAGTTCTGAGAACTTTCCGCAGACGCTGCTGCACTTAACTAATACCACGTTGAGACAGTGAGAACAATTCAAGGCCAAGTTCTCCAGATTATAGCGTGCTGCGTGCGTGACGGCGCTGGATCGGTTGTAATAAACACGTCACGAGTAGAGTGGATTCTGGGAGCAGTGGCCGCCCAACGTCGGTCTGTCGCCAAAGGACGAACAACCAGACAGAGCTCTTAACAGACGAGTAGTCCAAAGATAATTCTCGCACCGCCCCTGAGGACTAACCGGGCACGGCCTTTCACTTACCGAATATTCTAGAGTCCTCCGTTCCGAATCATTGATACATGGGAAGCATGCCAATAGAAACGACAGAATTTCAGCTCCATTCTCGATTGGTTCCTGAGTTACAGTAAGCCTAGCGTGAGAATGAACCTTGTCCACTACAGTTGTGAAGGAGCTTTTAGGAAGAGGAGGACAATGCAATTTCATAATCTCAATACAGTTCAACAGAAATGTATAAAAATTAAATTTTGAACGGAAGTACGTGAAGGATACGCTCGGCACTTCTGCTAATCGTAAAGGGAACTGATACTTTGAGATGAAACTTATGAAAGCTGTTTACTCTTGTGGACGTGAAGTTTTTCACTCGATTTCAAACTTTTTTAAGAGAGTACAACACATTGGCGACTGGAACAGGAAAAGGCTGAAACACCTGTGGTACTCAGAGTATCCTCCGTCACACACCAGAATGCATCTGTTAAGATATCACATCATTTGAGACGTTTCAGATCGGTAAATTGTTTCAGAAAGGTGTTATTTGTCAATTTTTTAAGCCGTTTGACACAAACTCAGATCTGTTAAATTTTATGTTCACTTGGACTATAAATACAAAAACACTTTTGGTACAGTTATTGTTTGCAAGTCTACAGATAAAGATTAACAGTATCCAGGGCCAACATTTTAATCAGAGTAATTTGTTTTGTAGACAAGTAGCGTATATAAATTACATCGAAAACCGCCTGCGCTCTCGCAGGCGAATTGTTTCATGTACTGGCTAGCCTGGGTTTCGCATCGTGTAGCGTGTTCTTCACATACTTTTGTTCAAAATTTTATTTTTACACATTTGTGATGCTCTGCACTGAGATTTACATATTTCGGTATCAAAATAAATTTCAATAATTTCTCAGACACCAGACAGACACTTTAAACGACGAGTTTGAATAAATACGAACACGTTTCAAAAGATATCACTTTAGTTTCATCGCCAGATATGTGCTGTGAATGCCGTTGTGTTTGGTGATGGGAAGACGCAGACGGAGTTCTGGGCTGTTTCCCCTCTGCTGAAGCGTGCCGTACCGTTGCAGTGCGCCGTAATACCAGAGAACAACAGACGAAGGCCGTTAAAGGAGCGTTCCGAATTTTCGGCAGTCGCCGTTCTTCAGCGCGCTCTAGCGCCGTCACCGCTCGCTGTCACAAAATCAGACCTGATTGGTGAGTTTTGTAGAAGAGTTTGGCTACTCTAATTTTGTGCTGGGTTTTCAACTCCGAGAAACGCATAGTCTTCGTGAAACGGACGAAAATCTGAGAAGAGAGTGAAAATTTTGAGGCTTTCTGGATCTCTCGTTGTGAAGCCAGTCTGCTACAAGGCAGCAACCACGAAATTATTATTTAGTAGGCCAAAACACGTCATTAAAACATCTTCCGCAGTTTCTTTATGGGACAACCTCCAGTTGACTGGGCTACATTCAGTTGCAGAGGTGAAAACAGACATACATACAACGTTGTATTTCAAGAATCTGCCAAAGGAAAGAGGTCTAAAACTAAACTTTGGAATATTTGTAGTTATTTAGCCCCATTACTTTGTAGATTTTTCCATTTTCTTCGATGGCGGTGCGCTCAACACCGATTATGTTTATTTTTCCACTTCAGCTCTAAGACATTTTTTGCACAATTAGACATCCGTTGCGTCATTTGAAATACATTACATTTTCGAAATTACGGTTGAACCTTTCTTCACCTGATTGTTCTCTAGTCTCCTAGAGATTGTCGCTACCTGTAAGAACTGTTCTATAACTGGAGATGCGAGAAAAACAAAGTATTTTTCCTAATATCAGCCTTTACTGTGCAGCTGTAAGTAAACATATACAGGGCTGATAATATTTCGTAATGATTTTCTCATGTAGGGTGTGGGCCGTGCAGCACTGCATTCAGACTCAGTTCTGGAGACATATTGTGCTGGAACAGCTGGAGGCTGTCAACCACAGACGTGTCAGTAAAAACACGAAATGTAGAAATTACCCCGAGACTAATAACATAACACAAAATATTTAAAATATGAAACGATGTAAACAATCATGGTGCCAAGGTGGACAATGTGTTTTTCATTACAGCACAGCGCCGTAGCCATCAACGGAGCGCGCGAAGTCACAGTAAATCCTCCAGTTCCTGCGTGGTGAGTCGTTTCAAGTATTTCACTCGTAGTGTGTAGGCGCGTCGCACCAGGGAGTGTGCTGACATGTGTAGTTGTGAGTAATTCATGGAAGGGTGTGTTGCTGTTGTGGCTTAGTGGAGCATAGTTATACTTGGAACCCTTCTCTCATTTGTCAGTCGTTAACTTCAGTTCCTCTTTTTTGGTTTTTGACAGTTCTGTCATTATACTAATACTAAATAGGTTGCAGAAGAAACGAACCTTCCGTTCTCAGAGGTAGGCCAACATATTTAATTACCATTGCCCACTGTCAGATAGTGTAATTGTCGCGATATATCTGTGAAAGTACATCATTTCAGAGGTTTCAAATCGGTAGATGATCTGAGACAGGTGTTACCTTGTGAGTTTTGGAACAGTTTTAACACAGAGTTGGATGCGTAAAATTTTGTGTTCATTTGCTCTGTAATTACCGTAAAACTGCTGGTACAGTGATTCATTGCGAGGCTGAAGATAAACATTAACAACATTCAGGGCCAACATTTTAACCTGAGTCATTTGTTTGCAATCAAATGGCACTTGTAAGTTTCATTGAAAACGTCATGCTCTCTCGCAGGCGAATTGTTTGACGTGGTGGCTCGACTGGATTTCGCATCGTGTAGCGTGTGCTTCACATACTTCCGATCAAAATTTAGTTTTAGAACAGTTCTGCTGTCCTGCTCTGAGATTAACCTATTTACATATCAACATAAATTTTACCAGTTTCTCAGATACCAACCAGACATTTACATACACGAGTTTAAACAGGAACACGTTTCAGACTATTTGGCGTCCGGTTGTTGAGCGATATGAGCAGTGAATTCCGGCGTGTTTGACGATGCGAGGATGGGGACGGAGTTCTGGGCTGTTTCCCCTCTGCTGTGCCGTTCCAGTGAGCCGCAGCAGCAGGCAGCACCAGGTGGAGGGCGTCAGGCGCGTGCCGAACTTTCGGCGAGATGCATAACATGGCCCTCTGTTACCTCCACTAAGAGCGTTTAATATCACGGCGGAGGCGTGTAAGATTTTGTCTGATACGGAAGTCATAGTTGCACACAGAGCAACGAAACGTCAGCTTACATGTGCCACATGTGGGGAAGACGTGGCAAAAAGAAGCACTCGAGTTAACTGCGATACTTCCCCATGACGTTTCTCGTCTGTTTTCAGTACAACTGCTGTTTCTCAGAAACTCATTTAAAATGAAAGTGGCAGCTACGGAAAGTTTTAAAAGAAAATATCGGCAACCAGAGGGTCTGTGTGGGTAGGTGCCATGCATCCATTTGCCGAGAATTGGCCAGGATTACAATGGGCGGTTGAAATTGCTAATAACTTGGACTGTAGGAGCAGCACATTGAACTAAGGAGCATTCATAAGTATTTGAAATTATTGGCTGCAATAAACATACTTAAAGTTGTACTTCAAACCGGAGAAACATATTTGAAGTAGTAGTAAGAAGAGTCTCGCGGAAGAATTAAATCAGCTGAGAAATGTTGGGATACTGTTTATGCATGAAGTTGCAAAGTAGGAGAAAATATTGGAATGTCACCTGAACTGAATGTAATGATTGATGACGGAGAGAAACGGCATGGCAGAAGAAAACGCTTTGTTGATGAAGCAGCAGGGGACGATTTAAACCATAGCTTCGAGGAACAGTTTTCAGCTAAATGTTTGCCTCGTTATTACACAGCTGTAGGGAACTTGACTGTACCACGTGCAGCCACACGCAACACGGACACATTCCGTTTCCCGTGGAACTACGTAAGCGAACACGATTCTCCGGTCCAAGAGCTTGTGGGAAACGACGAATCTTGCTACAGTGTAGACGTTAATAGCGAAGGTCTCGGAGAAGAAATTTTACTGTTGGAAAGATTGGTGAAGGCAATGTTGTGTCTGAGCATTTCTTCTGCGCCTTGTCAGTACCCTTTGTGAGTGAAGTGTGAGTGACGGCCTCACGGACTGTTGTGCCGTTTGCCTGCTGGCGCCTCACAAGCAGAGAGGCCGCTGACAGCTGTGGCAGGAGCCACGGAGTGGCGGGGAGCGGCGAGCTGCGTCAGCTGCGGCCGCAGGGAGTGAAGTGAGGCGACAGCAGCTGAGCTGACAGGCATATACACTCTCCACTACACTTATTTACTCGATGTATGAGTGAAGGTGAGTGTAGTTTTATTACCTGTAGTTGCACGACTTGCGTCACCGTCTCAGCTGTGCCGTTGTGACCGATGAGTGTGGAGACTCGTGTGCGTCGTTGCGAAATTGCTTTCGTGTGCTGAAACTCGGGCCTCGGTGTTCTGTCTCCAATACAACTAGAATTGCTTTGCTCGTTGCAATCTTTTACGTCAAGTAGAGACAACAGTACCAGATAGAGAGGATTTCCTTCACATTTTGTATGCGTGTCACGTTGTGGTCTCATTGTGTTTAGTTA
Source organism: Schistocerca cancellata (assembly GCF_023864275.1). Taxonomy (NCBI): domain Eukaryota; kingdom Metazoa; phylum Arthropoda; class Insecta; order Orthoptera; family Acrididae; genus Schistocerca; species Schistocerca cancellata. The sequence continues at coordinate 4,000,038 of NW_026047149.1, read as the reverse complement.
AACGTAGACTGACTGTATGGTTCCAGATGATGGTCGCATAATGTGTTGTGAATACTGCTACTAATATCTCATTGTTATTAAACACAACAGGTACGGTAGAGTAGAATGTTTGCTGAATATGGAGAAGTAAATTGAGTCTGATATCAGGAGCGAGAATTCTGGTGATAGAAGTGATACAGCGTTAATCTCGGTATGTTGCAAATTAGAATAGTCTGATGTAGCACCTTGCTGACTGGTATGAAATACTTTTCAACGATCAGATATTATAGAGCAGTTGTGATTGTTCACAGTGAACTGTTGACTTTTGCCTAGTTTAGTCTGGAAGTGTACTCGAGAGATTTTTCTTGAAACAAGGATTGTCCGTTGTTACCTGGATTATTTTGCTGTTATCTGGCGTTGTCTGGGTTTTGCTACAACGTTCCTTAGAGTATGTGTGTGCTGTATGTTACTTGAAGAGGTCTGAAATTAGTGAGTCACAACACGATTCAGTTTTTTGGATCTTTGTTTAAAAAATTATGAATATTGCTCTCCTACAGATTCTTTCAGTTCCTGTTTTTTTGCACAGAGTTCGCTGGACTGTCTGCCTCATGACAGCATCCCCACCAGCCGCCTGTGCTTCTTCTGCCTGGCGAGGTCCAGCGCTGTCCGCCCATCACCATCTGTGGCCCCCCTGTCGGCACCCGCGGCGAGCAGCGCAGCCGCCACTTCTGCGCGGCCATTGAATGCCGCAACATGCAGCGGCGTCCACCCACCGTCACTCCTGGCGTCCACCGCCGCCCCCGCCCCCACCAGCAGCCTCGCCGCCTCGACGTCTCCCCTGCCCGCTGCCCTGTGCAGGGCGGTCCACCCAGCCCCGCCCCTCGCCCCCACGTCGGCCCCTGCGGCGATCAGCGCCCTCAGCTCCCCCACTGCCCCCTCGTCAGCCGCCTGGACCAGCCTCCTGCCCCTCTCCTCTGCAGAGAGGCTCCTGCACAAAACACACAAACTGCCACTCTCTGCTACAAACACACAACACACAGAACAAGGAAAACAGCCACACGAGGAAACAACTGTTGCGAATACAAATCTGTCCTGAAACAAACCTACCGTATTCCCCCTCCCACAGTACAAAGCAGTGCGCATTTGTGTATATGTATTAAATTACAGCAAATCTGTTCTCTCCCCCTCATAAGAAAATCTTCACTCATCGTCCATTACAAATAGCATTATACAACCTCTGAAAGAATTTCATTACCACGTTTCGTCGCACTCATTCCTGCGAGTCAGCTCCTTCTCTCTCGGGACGCTACGCCTAACCAGTCGCTCACCTCCACTACAGGACAGGCTTCTTGCAGCTGACACTGGTCTCTGTCTGCAGCTTCACTGCCAGACGTCACACACAGGAAGAATCCCCTCTCCTGGTTTTCAAACACACTTTCCTGCTATGCAGGCAAAAAAATTTCACTGCAGTTACCGGCAGTTTTCTTCATTCAGCTTCACCAAACACTGAAACTTTCTGACACACAGACAACAATTTATTCAAAACATATGAGAGATAAACACCAACTCGGCAACACCACCCCCATAAAAAACTGTGTGTGTGTGTGTGTGTGTGTGTGTGTGTGTGTGTGTGACATTTTATGGCCTCATAGCATACGCACATGTATTTAACATGTGCTATCATGCTCAAAATCATCTGAACGATCTCAGTTGTCATCCATCTTAATGTTTTCGCGGCGTAAGGACTGTTCCATAAAGTTTCTGGCGTGCAGCCGCATAAATTCAGTGGTTCGGTCCTCGGGTTTAAAAGGACGGACCCAGTGCGGCAGCGTCAGTCACCTCGGCTCGCTCTGGAGATGGCGGGACGGTGTTCGGCCGAAATATTAGCAGAAGAGGCTGAATCTATGCGGCTGCACGCCAGAAACTTTATGGAACGATCTGAATTGTGTTTCGCCTGATTTGTAATCAGTCCTCATAACATTGTTCCTCTGCTCTGTTTTCGGTACAGTCTTTGCCTGTACAAAATGTTCACTGCATGAGGCCACAAGAGACAACTGCTCTGTGTGATTATCGGTTTACATGCAAACTGACACTTCGATAATGCAAATACCAGAAAACGTGTTATTGGACATTACACAGCCATTACGCTTGCATATCCAAACTTATTGTAATAAATGAAACCTCAGAAAGCAGCATCCTCCTTTAAATGACACGACAAAAGTTTTCTTACTGCGCTACTATCCGGGAATGCAATCTAACAAGTAAAGACGAAATATCTCAAGTATGGTTTCAGTCACAAGTAACAAACAGTGTGCAAGCTGAAACTTGAAATGATCTGCCATAAAGTATTGTGTTTCCCGGAGATTCGATAGCAGCACTTAATCGGATGGTTAACTAAGCACAATGAAACGTCAGAAATCGTCGTTTTTAACCAGCAATGAGATGACAAACTGAAACCAGGAGACGAAAGTGTTTTCCGTTATGCGCACTCAAACTCAGCACCTATCGACACTGACCTCTAGTCACGCGTAGACGTTCTACACTGATTTACTTCATTAGCAGCGAAATGTGCGCATGTCTGTATTGTAAATACAATGATGAAAATTTTCTGCCGACTAGGAATGGAACCCTAGACACATCGTTGTTGACTACATACAAAGATACCTCGACTGTACTATATTCTCTTTCACCAGTAGCTAGGGGTGGCATGTTAGAAACTGACACGACAGGACGAAAAGCTGCCCGTGTGACTTGGGACTCGAAACGAGTACCACCATTATTGTTAACAAAGCCCAGAAAATCGGTAAAATCATAATAATATCTCAAATGTATTTTGCTGAGCTCATGCTGCAACTTAAAGTGACATGCCAGGATTCGAACCGAGAGATGTGTCTCTTGTGAATGTCTTTATCACTTTGCAGACAAGTGGAGAGAATGAAGCAGTGGAAATGCATCATCTGAAAGTGATCAAACGTGGCGAAAAGGGAGATCCGAGTTCGAATTCCAGTCCATCGTCAATATTTTCCACGTCTCAGGCTCGAATACAGTAAGAGTCAAGTGCGCTGCGGCCTTGTACAGCAATTGGCTCATTGATTTAAAAAAAATATCGCTTAAGAAAGGTGACTGGTGACAGAGTTTCGACCCGGCGTGACTTCCGCCTCTGTCAGGGCCCAACCTGTAGCGACTCTCCTCCAGGCTACCAGAGGTGGCAGAGATGCTGCTTATGCTTGTTAAAAATGATTTCCGGATGTGAGAAACGAACCCAGACCTTCAGCATATGTAGCAAGAATCATTTCAACTTTTTTTTAACTAGCAACTATTACCACGAATTAAAATTCATGCGAGTTGCGGTATTCGAATCCACTACATGCAGACTAGAAACTCGCGCCCTTAACCCCTTTTCTTTCATTTAATTTTTTAACCATTCCGAGGTCTGGCCACGACGCCTTCCCCATACCTGTCACCGAGTCGCTGCGCTATTTTCGCGCATAATTTTTTTATTTTTTTTTTCATTTCTAATTTTTTTTATTTTTAGCACTTCATCTGAAAGACCGTGTTTGCACACAAACTAACTCAGCTGAGAGCGACGCCTTCCAAGCTCTGTGTTAACGATGGTTTGCTTTCCGATTTATTTCTCAACATCTTGTAACTCGCCCAATGCCTCTGTTCCCGAGGCTCCTTTGGAAAGTTGGTCTTCTGCCATCCCTGAGCACTGCACGCGCTGGAATCTCCGTGCTGCGATTCCTGATACAGCGGGTGACGGTGAATGTAACGGAGAACAGCAGAAATCAGCGCAGTCGCTTCTGGCTAAAAGGACTTTCGACATACGGAACGAAGTGAAATAAAGTGTGCTAAAAAGTACCACGTTCTGTCGTGAGGACCAGCTTTTCCTCCGAGATTCCTTCAACACAAAATAGACTGCTTCTGACCTGTGTATTTTAAATTAGATTTCTGTTTCGTTAAAAATAAGTAAGTCAGTAAGAAATACCGTTTAACACAAAAGAGCTTAAGGACAATTCATTATGATGTTCTTGCGTTCACGCCTTTTTCTATTCACTTTGCACACTGTACCACGTAACTGTATGTACTGAAACATGTTGCGGAGTTCCTCTCGCAGTTTCCCGCTAATAGTAAACTCCAGGAGCGTCTACAGAAAGGTCCCAGAACTGCTCTCATTAATAAACGGTCACAACGCTCATATAGTACTAGGGACAGAAAGTTGGCTGAAACCGACGTATATAGTAATGAAATCCTAAATTCAGATTGGAATGTATACCGCAGAGACAGGCTGGACAGTGAAGGGGGAGGCGTGTTTATAGCCATAAGAAGTGCAATAGTATCGAAGGAAATTGACGGAGATCCGAAATGCGAAATAATTTGGGTGAAGGTCACGGTTAATGCAGGCTCAGACATGGTAATTGGATGTCTCTATAGGCCCCCTGGCTCAGCAGCTGTTGTGGCTGAGCACCTGAAGGATAATTTGGAAAATATTTCGAGTAGATTTCCCCACCATGTTATAGTTCTGGGTGGAAATTTTAATTTGCCGGATATAGACTGGGAGACTGAAATGTTCATAACGGGTGGCACGGACAAAGAATCCAGTGAAATTTTTTCAAGTGCTTTATCTGAAAAGTATCTTGAGCAGTTAAACAGAGAATCGACTCGTGGCGATAACATATTGGACCTTCTGGTGACAAACAGACCCGAACTATTTGAAACAGTTAACGCAGAACAGGGAATCAACTATCATAAACTGGTTACTGCATCGATGATTTCAGCCGTAAATAGAAATATTAAAAAAGGTAGGAAGATTTTTCTGTTTAGCAAAAGTGACAAAAAGCAGATTTCAGAGTACCTGACGGCTCAACACAAAACTTTTGATTTAAGTACAGACAGTGTTGAGGATCAGTGGACAAAGTTCAAAACCATTGTACAATATGCGTTAGATGAGTATGTGCCAAGCAAGATCGTAACAGTTGGGAAAGAGCCACCGCGGTACAACAACCAAGTTAGAAAACTGCTGCGGAAACAAAGGGAACTTCACAGCAAACACCAACATAGCCAACGCCTTGCAGACCAACAAAAATTACGCGAAGCGAAATGTAATTTCAGGAGGGCAATGCGAGAGGCGTTCAATGAATTCGAAAGTAAAGTTCTACGTACTGACTTGGCAGAAAATTCTAAGAAATTTTGGTCTTGTGTCAAAGCGGTAGGTGGATCAAAACAAAATGTCCAGACACTCTGCGACCAAAATGGTGCTGAAACAGAGGATGACAGACTAAAGGCCGAAATACTAAATCTCTTTTTCCAAACCTGTTTCACAAAGGAAGAATGCACTGTAGTTCCTTCTCTAGATTGTCGCACAGATGACAAAATGGTAGATATCGAAATAAACGACAGAGGGATAGAGAAATAATTAAAATCGCTCAAAAGAGGAAAGGCTGCTAGACCTGATGGGATACCAGTTCGATTTCACACAGAGTACGCAAAGCAACTTGCCCCCCTTCTTGCAGCGGTGTACCGTAGGTCTCTAGAAGAGCGTAACATTCCAAAGGATTGGAAAAGGGCACAGGTCATCCCCGTTTTAAAGAAGGGACGTCGAACAGATGTGCAGAACTATAGACCTATATCTCTAACGTCGATCAGTTGTAGAATTTTGGAACACGTATTACGTTCGAGTATAATGACTTTTCTGGAAACTAGAAGTCCACGAGACTCAAGAGGGCCATAGACACAGGTTCCCAGGTAGATGCCGTGTTTCTTGACTTCCGCAAGGCGTTCGATACAGTTCCTCACAGTCGTTTAATGAACAAAGTAAGAGCATATGGACTATCAGACCAATTGTGTGACTGGATTGAAGAGTTCCTAGATAACACAACGCAGCATGTCGTTCTCAGTGGAGAGAAGTCTTCCGAAGTAAGAGTGATTTCAGGTGTGCCACAGGGGAGTGTCGTAGGACCGTTGCTGTTCACAACATACTTAAATGACCTTGTGGATGACATCCAAAGTTCACTGAGGCTTTTTGAGGATGATGCTGTGGTATATTGAGAGGCTGGAGCGATGGAAAATTGTACTGAAATGCAGGAGGATCTGCAGCGAATTGATGCATGGTGTAGGGAATGGCAATCGAATCTCAATGTAGACAAGTGTAATGTGCTGCGAATACACAGAAAGAAAGATCCCTTATCATTTAGCTACAATATAGCAGCTCAGGAACTGGAAGCAGTTAATTCCGTAAATTATCTGGGAGTACGCATTAGGAGTGATTTAAAATGGAAAGTTGATCGTCGGTAAAGCAGATGCCAGACAGATTCATTGGAAGAATCCTAAGGAAACGCAATCCGAAAACAAAGGAAGTAGGTTACAGTACGCTTGTTCGCCCACTGCTTGAATACTGCTCAGCAGTGTGGGATCCGTACCAGATAGGGTCGATAGAAGAGATAGAGAAGATCCAACAGAGAGCAGCGCGCTTCGTTACAGGATGATGATAGATAAACTCCAGTGGAAGACTCTGCAGGAGAGACGCTCAGTAGCTCGGTATGGGCTTTTGTCAGAGTTTCGAGAACATACCTTCACCGAGGAGACAAACAGTATATTGCTCCCTCCTACGTCTCGTGAAGAGACCGTGAGGATAAAATCAGAGAGATTAGAGCCCACACAGAGGCATACCGACAATCCTCCTTTCCACGAACAATACGAGACTGGAATAGAAGGGAGAACCGATAGAGGTACTCACGGTATCCTCCGCCACATCATCTAACTTAAAACTAACTTTGTAAGTAGGCTGTTTATGTTTTCTTATTGGCAATGTTATCTAGCGCTCTGTATGAAAATCACTGGCTGTGCTGTGTGCAGTCTGTGGCTAGGTTTGCGTTGTTGTCTCCCATTGTAGTGTTGGGCAGCGGCAGCTGGATGTGAACAGCGCGTAGCGTTGCGCAGTTGGAGGTGAGCCGCCAGCAGTGGTGGATGTGGGGAGAGAAATGGCGGAGATTTGAAATTTGTAAGACTGGATGGCATATATATTATGATTATTAAGGTAAATACATTGTTTGTTCTCTATTAAAATCTTTCATGTGCTAACTATGCCTATCAGTAGTTAGTGCCTTCAGTAGTTTGAATCTTTTATTTAGCTGGCAGTAGTGGCGCTCGCTGTATTGCAGTAGCTTGAGTAACGAAGATTTTTGGTGAGGTAAGTGATTTGTGAAAGGTGTAGGTTAATGTTAGTCAGGGCCATTCTTTTGTAGGGATTTTTGGAAGTCAGATTGCGTTGCGCTAAAAATAGTGTGTGTCAGTTTAAGCACAGTCATGTATAAATTTTTCAAAAGGGGACTTTTCAACTTACGCTAAGGACGACACACACGCCCATACCAGAGGGAGGACTCGAACCTCTGACAGGGGCAGCCGCGCAGACCGCGCGGCGAACGGTGGAAAGTATCAACACAAAGGCATCAGACGTGACGAAAAGGGAGATCCGAGTTCGAATCTCAGTCCAGCACCGATATTTTCCACATCTCATGCCGAAATAAAATAAGAATCAGCTGCCCACTGATCTTGCACGATGGGTGGCACATTCATCAAAAAACACTCTCGCCAAAGAAAGCTCACTGGTGACTGACTTTCAACCTGGCATGAGTAGGCCTCCGCCATGGCCCACCCTATAAGGACTCTCGCGCAACAAGTAGCAAAGTGATGTCTCGTATGTCAGTTTGGAACCACAGTGCAACACTACATTTTTCGAATGATGTCACCAGAGGTGAAGATGTGCTGTTTGTACTTCTTAAATTGATTGCCTTAGTTTTTTTTTTTCTTTTTTTTTGTGGTTTTAGGGCGCACAACTTCAATGGTCATTAGCGCCCTGACTACTCTAAGAATGCACCGCGAGGCACAAGTTGACAACAACAACTAAAAGGGATAACACGATAAAAGACAGACTGACAGGCATAGGATTAAAAAACAGCATCATCAAATGTCCTTAGAAAGGTTTGTCAAATTGATAAAACGAAGAACACGAGCAGCTGCTCGTGGGTCATCCGCTAAAATGGCATCGAAAGTACTTGGCAGGTTAAGATCTAGACGCAGTGTGTTAAAATCTGGACAGGACATTAAAATGTGTTGAACCGTCAGCAAGTGCCCACATGGGCAGAACGGCGCCGGCGCAGCCGTCAGCAGATGGCGATGGCTGAACCGGCAGTGTCCAATTCTTAACCGGGCTAAAACGACCTCCTCCCGCCGAGAAGAGCGTGAGGAGGACGTCCAAGCCACGGGAAGAGGTTTTAAGGCCCGAAGCTTGTTGTCTGTAAGTGCAGCCCAATCGACATGCCACAGCGATAAAATGCGCCGACAAATGACCCTGCTAAAATCGGACGAAGGGACACAACAAGAAGCTGTCCGAGGCTGGAGGACCGCAGCCTTGGCCGCGGCATCTGCAGCTTCGTTCCCAGGGATACCGACATTGCCAAGAACCCACATAAAGCTAACCGGAGAACCGACGTCCACCAGCTGCTGAAGAGAGCGTTGGATCCGGTGTACGAAAGGGTGAACCGGGTACGGATCACTGAGGCTCTGGATGGCGCTCAGGGAGTCGGAGCAGATGACATAAGCAGAATGTCGGTGGCGGCAGATGTAAAGAACAGCCTGGTAGAGGGCAAAGAGCTCAGCTGTGAAGACCGAACAATGGCCATGGAGCCGGTATTTGAAACTTTGTGCCCCGACAATAAAGGAACACCCGACCCCGTCATTGGTCTTAGAGCCATCTGTATAAATGAAAGTCATGTTGATGAACTTCGAACGAAGTTCCAAAAAACGGGAGTGGTAGACCGAACCGGGGGTAACCTCTTTTGGGAGCGAGCTGAGGTCAAGGTGAACGCGGACCTGAGCCTGGAGCCAAGGTGGCGTGTGGCTCTCGCCAACTCGAACGGTTGCAGGGAGTGAAAAATTAAGGTGTTGAAGGAGGCGACGAAAGCGAACTCCAGGGGGTAGCAGGGCAGAGACATACAACCAGTATTGACGGTCGAGAGAGTCATCAAAAAAGGAACGATAAGACGGATGGTCGGGCATTGACAGCAGCCCACAGGCATATCGACAAAGCAGTATATCGCGCCGGTAGGTGAGTGGCAATTCGCCAGCGTCAGCATGAAGACACTCTACGGGACTAGTATAAAATGCTCCGATCGCAAGTCGTAAGCCCCGATGTTGTATGGAGTTGAGGCGGCGTAAGATGGATGGCCGTGCAGAGGAGTATACGAAGCTCCCATAATCCAGCTTGGAGCGGACGATCGACCGATATAGACGAAGTAGGACGGTTCGATCCGCTCCCCACGACATACCACTGAGAACACGGAGGACATTTAAAGAACGGGTACAACGGGCGGCCAAATATGACACATGTGGAGACCAGCTAAGTTTCCTGTCAAAGGTAAGGCCTAAAAACTTGGTTGTCTCCACGATTGGGAGAGCAACGGGACCGAGTCGTAAGGACGGTGGGAGAAACTCTTTGTAGCGCCAGAAGTTAATACAGACCGTCTTCTCGGCAGAAAAACGGAAGCCATTGGCGACACTCCAGGAGTAAAGACGGTCAAGAGAACGCTGAAGACAGCGCTCCAGGACACGTGTAAGGTGCGCACTGCAATAGATGGTAAAATCGTCCACAAAAAGGGAGCCTGATACGTCAGCTGGGAGGCAATCCATTATTGGATTGATCGCGATGGCAAAGAGAGCGACGCTCAAAACTGAGCCCTGTGGCACCCCATTCTCCTGGCGAAAGGTGTCGGACAGGACAGAACCCACACGTACCCTGAACTGTCGATCCATTAAAAAGGAACGAATAAAAAGAGGGAGGCGACCGCGAAGGCCCCATGTATGCATGGTGCGGAGAATGCCCGCCCTCCAACAGGTGTCGTAAGCCTTCTCCAAATCAAAGAACACAGCCGCGGTCGGGCGCTTCCGCAAGAAGTTATTCATAATGAAAGTCGACAAGGTAACCAGATGGTCAACAGCAGAGCGGCGCCTACGAAATCCACATTGTACATTGGTAAGTAGGCGTCGAGACTCGAGCAGCCAAACCAATCGAGAGTTAACCATTCGCTCCATCACTTTACAGACACGGCTGGTAAGCGAGATAGGTCGATAACTGGAAGGCAAGTGCTTGTCCTTCCCCGGCTTAGGAATCGGGACAATAGACTCGCGCCAGCATGCGGGAACATGTCCCTCAATCCAGATGCGATTGTATGTACGAAGAAGAAAACCTTTACCCGCAGGAGAAAGGTTCTTCAGCATCTGAATATGAATAGAATCAGGCCGTGGAGCGGAGGACCGTGATCGGCCAAGTGCGTTTTCGAGTTCCCGCATGGTGAATGGGGCATTATAACTTTCACAATTCAAGGAGCGGAAGTTAGGTGGCCTAGCCTCCTCTGCCTGTTTGCGGGGGAGGAAGGCAGGGTGGTAATGAGCGGAGCTCGAAACCTCTGCGAAAAAGCGGCCGAAGGCATTGGAGACAGTCTCAGGGGCCACAAGGACGTCATTCGCGACCTTCAAGCCAGAAACTGATGAGTGGACCTTAGTGCCAGATAGCCGGCGCAGGCTACCCCAGACAACAGAAGAAGGAGTAAAACTGTTGAAGGTGCTTGTGAAAGCAGCCCAGCTTTCTTTCTTGCTTTCTTTGATAATACGACGACACTGAGCACGTAATCGTTTATAATTGATACAATTCGCCACTGTAGGGTGGCGTTTAAATGTGCGTAAAGCACGTCGACGAGCACGTAAAGCATCTCTACATGCTGCGGTCCACCAGGGGACCGGTACGCGACGTGGAGAAGAAGTAGGGTGAGGGATGGAATATTCAGCAGCAGCGAGAATGACTTCCGTGAGGTGTGCGACCTGACGATCGCAGCTTTTGAAGGTTTGATCCTGAAAGGTCGCCCTGGAAGGGAAGAGCCCCCAGTCTGCCTTGGAGATGGTCCAACTAGAGTAGCACGGAGAGGGGGTATGCTGCAGGAGATGGATAACACACGGGAAGTGGTCACTCGAATATGTATCAGAAAGTGCTTGCCACTCAAACCGGCGTGCAAGTTGGGGAGTACATATAGAGAGGTCTAAATGGGAATAGGTGTGAGCTGTGTCCGAAAGAAAAGTAGGGGCGCCAGTATTGAGGCAGACAAGATTGAGCTGGTTGAAAAGGTCTGCTAACAGCGAGCCCCTCGGGCAGGATGCTGGAGAGCCCCAAAGGGGATGGTGGGCATTAAAGTCTCCAGTTTACAAAAATGGTGCAGGTAGCTGAGCAATAAGTTGCATCATGTCCGCCCTGGTAACGGCAGCTGACGATGGAGTGTAAACGGTACAAATGGAAAACGTAAAAGTGGGGAGAGTAATGAGGATGGCAACTGCCTGCAGGCCGGTGTGCAACGTGATGGGATCGTAGTAAATATCATCCCGGACCAGCAACATAACCCCTCCATGAGCTGGGATACCTACCACAGGGGGTAGGTCAAAATGCACAGAGGTGTAGTGTGCCAAGGCAATTTGATCGCATGGGCGTAGCTTCGTTTCCTGGAGGGCTACGACGAGCGGACGGTGCAAGCGGAGCAGCAACTTCAAGTCCTCTCGGTTGCAGCGAATGCTGCGAATATTCCAGTTAATAAGTGCCATCGTAAGAAAAGGAAGATGAAAGAAGGGGTCACCTCGAAGGCCGCTGAGGGCCTGGCTTCGAGCGAGCACTGCCGCCGCTATCAGTAGGCGGACAGTCATCGTCCATTGGGTCTATAGGTTCATCGGCCATCTTGGGAGGATGGCCGGGAGGGGGAGCTTCCTCCGCCAGTGAACGGCCAGATGTTCGGCTACCAGCGGTGCGGCCAGGCGAAACGGATGACGGCCTGGGGCGGCAACCGCTGGGTGGCGCAGGAGAAGAAATGCGCCGTGGCGGAGAAGGAGAACTGTGCTTCCTATGAGCCTTTTTGGAAGGACGTTTGGTGGAAGTACCGGTCGAAGGCTGGGAGGTCGAGATACGTAGGAAGTCTGCACGGGATGGTTCCTTCTTGAAGGCCCGTGCATCTGACTTCGGGGTCTTCGTCTTAGCAGAAGCTGATGAAGGATTGCCTTATGTGAGAACCTAGCCCCGACCATCACAAGAATCATTCCAAATGAACACCCGTCTGCACAGAGCACTGGTTCATGACTGTGTCGTAATGAAGGCCTTTGCACACTAATGGAAAATTCCGATTCCGTGGGGGTCGATTACAACCTGTTCGAAACATTTCTTTGTTTGTCCATATCGACAGTCTCTGGCCACCTTGGCTACCTAAGGCGTCCTCCTGACTTGGTTCTGTTATCGCCGAAATGAGATGACGTTAAGAGGCAGCTGCACGAACGGGCAACCCGGTATAGTGCGCAGATTTCTGCAGGACGTGCCTCTCCACTTGCGGTTCTACGCTCATAGTATTTCGGGTCTATTCACAAATTTGTGTAAACCCAAAGACCAGATATCGAACATACTCTCCTCTTTGGTTTCGAAATTGCATTTCGTCTCGCATAATTGCATTCCTGCAGAATTTTATGGGGAGCATGTAAGCAACCAGGATAGATTATACCTAAAATCTGGACAAGTTTCTGTCAAAACTTAAATCGTGTTTGCAGGTGCTAGTAAAATAATAATTGGTTGGATGAAAACGTGCACTTTTGAAATGCAGCAAACAGCTGCAAGGCGATTAAGGCCCAACTGTCAGGAAGGTGGAAATAAAATGAAATCTGAAACTAATAACACATTTTAGTCTACCGTACTCATATCAATGTACACTCCTGGAAATTGAAATAAGAACACCGTGAATTCATTGTCCCAGGAAGGGGAAACTTTATTGACACATTCCTGGGGTCAGATACATCACATGATCACACTGACAGAACCACAGGCACATAGACACAGGCAACAGAGCATGCACAATGTCGGCACTAGTACAGTGTATATCCACCTTCCGCAGCAATGCAGGCTGCTATTCTCCCATGGAGACGATCGTAGAGATGCTGGATGTAGTCCTGTGGAACGGCTTGCCATGCCATTTCCACCTGGCGCCTCAGTTGGACCAGCGTTCGTGCTGGACGTGCAGACCGTGTGAGACGACGCTTCATCCAGTCCCAAACACGCTCAATGGGGGACAGATCCGGAGATCTTGCTGGCCAGGGTAGTTGACTTACACCTTCTAGAGACGTTGGGTGGCACGGGATACATGCGGACGTGCATTGTCCTGTTGGAACAGCAAGTTCCCTTGCCGGTCTAGGAATGGTAGAACGATGGGTTCGATGACGGTTTGGATGTACCGTGCACTATTCAGTGTCTCCTCGACGATCACCAGTGGTGTACGGCCAGTGTAGGAGATTGCTCCCCACACCATGATGCCGGGTGTTGGCCCTGTGTGCCTCAGTCGTATGCAGTCCTGATTGTGGCGCTCACCTGCACGGCGCCAAACACGCATACGACCATCATTGGCACCAAGGCAGAAGCGACTCTCATCGCTGAAGACGACACGTCTCCATTCGTCCCTCCATTCACGCCTGTCGCCACACCACTGGAGGCGGGCTGCACGATGTTGGGGCGTGAGCGGAAGACGGCCTAACGGTGTGCGGGACCGTAGCCCAGCTTCATGGAGACGGTTGCGAATGGTCCTCGCCGATACCCCAGGAGCAACAGTTTCCCTAATTTGCTGGGAAGTGGCGGTGCGGTCCCCTACGGCACTGCGTAGGATCCTACGGTCTTGGCGTGCATCCGTGTGTCGCTGCAGTCCGGTCCCAGGTCGACGGGCACGTGCACCTTCCACCGACCACTGCCGACAACATCGATGTACTGTGGAGACCTCACGCCCCACGTGTTGAGCAATTCGGCGGTACGTCCACCCGGCCTCCCGCATGCCCACTATACGCCCTCGCTCAAAGTCCGTCAACTGCACATACGGTTCACGTCCACGCTGTCGCGGCATGCTACCAGTGTTAAAGACTGCGATGGAGCTCCGTATGCCACGGCAAACTGGCTGACACTGACGGCGGCGGTGCACAAATGCTGCGCAGCTAGCGCCATTCGACGGCCAACACCGCGGTTCCTGGTGTGTCCGCTGTCCCGTGCGTGTGATCATTGCTTGTACAGCCCTCTCGCAGTGTCCGGAGCAAGTATGGTGGGTCTGACACACCGGTGTCAATGTGTTCTTTTTTCCATTTCCAGGAGTGTACTTTACTTCGCTTGATAGCTCCCGGCCACAGAGATCAATTTTCTTTTCGTTTGACGTGACAGCAATAAATGAAGAGGAGACAGCAAAATCACTAAACGTAAACGCAAGCCACGTGGAGATCAGCCACCTCCCCACCATAACTCACAAGGAGACTGCACGACCACGGGGTCGGGGATTTGTCCGAAATTTTGCGTGGACCTCTAACACCTCACGTGGTTAAAATATTAGGACGCACTACTCGGAAAATCCCGTGAAAAATCGGTCCAAAGTTTCTCTGGTGCCTTATGAGTATTAAATGTTGGTCCAGTGCCGGGCTGCCGTGTGGTATTATTTTGTGAATAGGAAATTTTCTACGAACTCCAGACTACATTCCATTCATCTGGCTGATTCCCCTTCGCGTACCACTTGCAACCTGATTGACACAGATGAACATCAATTTGTCTGTGGAAATGCAAATAATATATGGTTGTCAATCAGAAAAAAATTAGCAATTATGCAGAGAAAACCGCCGTATTTGATAACGCCAACGTGGCTTTTATTCCCGGAAGAAGAATTATACCCCACCTCAAAGAAAAATGCCGTCAACTGGTTGAAGGGACACGCGGTATTTTACCTGCTGTCCAGTAAAGAAATGAGCAAAGGAGATTTTTGGACGTACATCTCCGACCGGCATCACAAGCTACTACGCATAAATAATTAATATGATACATACGCCAACTTCCTCAGAAGAAGCGTCATGTGAACTCCATTTTCGATTATGCAATTCAGAACATGAAGAAACGAGAGACAATTTAATCTTTGAAAAACAAATACGATCAAGTGACGAATATCACTATCTGGTTTAGGCCTTGATTTCTTCTAAAATGTCAAGGAACATGTAATTAATTTTCGTTAGTTTTATTGCGCTCGATGAAGCAACAGATCTTACAGATACAGCCCAAGTTGTGATATACATACGAGGTGTCGATAACGCACTTTGTGTAACAGAGGACGTTTTGGATTTAGTACCTTTGAAAGGGACTACTACAGGTGCGAACTTACTCCAAGCTGTCGAGCAAGCGATTGATGGTGTCGCTATGGATTGGAATCGGTGAGTCTCAAATGCTTCAAATGGCTCTGAGCACTATGGGACTTAACATCTGAGGTCATCAGTCCCCTAGAACTTAGAACTACTTAAACCTAACTAACCTAAAGACATCACACACATCCATGTCCGAGGCAGGATTCGAACCTGCGACCGTAGCGGTCGCGCGGTTCCAAATTGTAGCAACTAGAACCGCTCGGCCACCCCGACCGGCGCTGAGTCTCAGTGACCACAGATCGAGCACCATCAATGCAAGGCCACCGGAGAGGACTCATAGCACGGATGCGCCAAAAGCTACGGCGCACAAATGGGACGTTGTATGGAATTCACTGCATTCTGCATCGAGAGGCGCTTTGTGCAAAATCAGTAACGTTAGCAAACGTCACGCAAATTGTTGTGCATACTGTAAACTACCTGAAGATACATGGGCATAAGCATCGCCAGTTTCGGCGGTTCTTGGAGGAATTAGGAGCGGAGTACGGTGACATAGCTGACTATACTGAAGTATGCTGGATCAGTTGAGGTAAAATGCTGAAAATATTTTGTGATTTACGTTTGGTCATAGTAACATTCTTACACGAGAAGGGAAAAAGTGAACCTATGTTGGAAAACCCTTGTTGGATATCAGACCTTGAAATTCTTGTCTACATTACGTCTCACATGAACAGCCTGAATTTCAGTTTGCAAGGTGAAAATAATTTAATTTCTGACATGTTGGAAAAAGTAAATGCCTTTGAAAGGAAGCTTGCGTTTTGGGAGGGCCAGCTAATGACAGAAAACACTGCACATTTCCCGACTCTTGGACTGGTCCATGAAAGTGCTAGATTTCAAGAATACGTATCAATAATTGTAAAAATTAAGGAACAATTTCGAGCACAATTTGCAGATGATACGAGTTTGTCTCCTGCCATTCGCCTCTTTGCCCGACCGTTCTCGTCGTCAGTTGAAGATGCTCCGAATGATCTACAGATGGAACTGATCGACCTACAGTGCAATACAAGACTGAAGGACAAGTTCTTTGCAGTGCGAAGTACAGAAGAATTCTACGAAAATTTTTCACAACAAGAATTTCCACACCTGCACAAAGATGCCGCGAGACTTATGTCCATGTTCGGGTTGACATATGTTTGTGAAAGGTTTTTCTGGGTGATGAAAATGAATAAATCAAGGTTTATAATCAAGCATAAGTGATGAAAATCTTCACAACTGCTTGCGTTCGTCAATGAGCTGATCTTTTATGCCCGATATTAACTATATCATTTCTCATGACCAGTGATAAATGTGTTTGGATTTATTCCTTTCATAATAAAAAATTATTGTTTACTAACTGTGCATTATTGCATCATTCTGCTCCATGGTACATTATTATCAGGAAAATTGCTCATTAAACCGATTGTTCCAATGTATACTTACATTTACGGTTTTTTTTAATGTGTGAAGGGCTACGCTCAGCTGAAGTCGATAAACAATAACCATCTAATTGTTGGTTATTATGCCGATTTTAGATGGAACTGGAAATAGTATTGAAATAACAGGTGATCGAGGCGTCTGCGGTTATCATTCTGTTCAGAGGTCAGTGAGACAGAAATTATGTGGGTCTAACTGAGGGCACCGAGAATTAGTTACAGGAAACCTTGCATTAGTTTAATGTTATTTGTAATCATGAATAAGGTTCGCTGGAAGTCACTAACTGCTCTCTTTCTTAAATACTAGATCAAAAATGTTACGCGTATTTGCGAGCCGTCAGTCAAGCTGCCTTAATAAAAACCCACGGTTGTTAACTGTATTACTTTTCTTACTGGGTTAAACTGGTAACATAAGTAGACGTCTCAATGAGTAGATCGTGACAGTATTTTAAAGGTTTTAAAACGCAAAATACCTTCCCATGGTTGGCTTGCATGCTGTGGAAAGAGCACTAGAATGCACTGGTACAGAGCACCCCAGCAAGTGGATAAAGCGACATCTGTGCGTAGAAACGTGCACTATATGAACGCTGGCGGCTGCGGCATGCACGCTGTGACCCGGAAGTTGCACATGTGCAGGAGCACCACACGCGTGCAGAATTTCTGGCCGGCTCTGAGAAGGCGGAATTTATTACTATCTTAGAAAGCAACAGTAGATCACTTTCGGCTAACCTGGACTGGCTCAAAATTTTGGATACTGTATTGCAACTCTGGATCCATTCTTTGTGGAACCGTATTCGGTACCTTTTTCTAAAAAACAGGCCGTACAGAATGAAACAGATAAGATTATGGAATGAGAAGTGATATAACACAGTAACAGCGAATATATCAGTCCACTTATCATTGTAAACAAGGATGGAGGAGTACATGTGGCCATTGATGCACAAACTCTAAACAAAGTAAAAAGAGAGGTGCACAGGCCTGAAAATCTGGACAAAATGTTGCAAAAATTTCATAATGAGGCATTTAACCAGTTTCCACATGACTGCTGGCTATTGGCAAATCCCATTAAGTCTAGAATTGCATGAATATAAAGCAATCCTGTTTACTGGGAAATGTTATCGATACAAAGTAGTTCCATTTGGACTGAATACCTCTCTGGCAGTGTTTATTAGAGCTCTGGACTTTGTGTTAGGAGAAAAGTTGAGTTCCAGGTTAACTATCTATGTAGATGATTTATTTATCTACAATGAAAACTGGCAAAAAAAGCTCCAAATTGTTGCTCTTCAAGCAGGAGGCATCACTTTAAAATTATAGAAATGTGAACTTGTAAAATTAGAAATTAAATTCTTGAGCCATATAATTACTACTACCAGCATTAATAAGGACCTGGAGAAAGCTACATGCCTTAGAAAAATTTCCCCCACCAAAAAATAGGAAACAGGTGTAAGCCTTTTTAGGTTGGTGTGGATTTTACAGAAAATTTGTTAAGGGGAAACCCTTCAACAATCCACACTTGAACAATCTATAAAAAGATTTAGTGCTTTTGTTTGGACAGATCAGAGTCGGCAGGATTGTGAATCTTTAAAGATTAAACTTTGACATGATAATGTTTTACATCACCCAGTACTGTCAGAGACTTTCAATATGAATACTGACAGTAGCACCTATGGGATTGGTATTGAAATTTTCCAGGAGATAAATGGTACAGGAAATTTAGCACATAGAACTATAGCTTTTGCCAGCAGGGCATTGACAGGAAACAAAAGGAACCATACCATATCAGAGGAGATAGCCTTGGCCATATTATGGGACCTAGAGAAATTTATAGGTTGGTGGGGTTTTACGATCTTCACACATTGACCACAAAGCTCAAACATTCCTTAAAGGTTGTTGCCTTCTAAATGGCAGGCTCACCCAATGGGCTTAATACCTGGAACAATTTCATTATGAAATCTGCTATGTAAAGGGTACAAAAAATTATGTGGCAATGAATTGTCCCAATGGTACTGATGTACCCAAGGAATGCAATGGAGATGGAACTTTCCAAATTAATTACATGAAGAAGATCAGGCAAAAATGAATCTGAACAGATTTGCAAAACCATGCGATATCATCAAAATGAGCAACCAAATTGGAAATCTGTATAAGTAAATTTTGATTTTTAAAAGTATCTTGTATAAGAGGAAAGGCTTCATTACTGAAGAATGGATCGTGTGTTGGCCTACCCAATTTGATACAGATGTCAGATTATTTTCACTAGCATTGGGCCAAAGGAGTGTCTAGATAAATTGGCTAGTGTTATAGTGATTGCTAATAGTACGAGTCGAAAGGTAACTGAACGTATTAGGTCTTGTGACATCTGCCAGATAGCTAAGGTAACCAATAGAACTAATCAAGGCCCAATGCAGAACACGTTACCTAAAGATACCATGGATTTACTGTCTGTGGACCTGTATGGACCCCTCCCCACAACTTCTGGTAATTTTAAATGTATTTTAGTGATTTCGGAAGTATTTTCTACATTTATAAAATTGTATCTCCTGAAAAAGGTGACAGCAATGTCAGTATTCGATAGGATGATTCAGTATTTGAGAACCATTGGAAAACCCAGTGCAGTACCGCCCAATAATGGCCCCAATTTAATTTCAAAACCTGGAAAGATGGAATGGAGCAGAATGGTGTAGAAACTAAATATATTAATATATTAATGAAGACGTTGCCTCATGGGTTTACTGAGTTCACACCTGGGGAAATTCTGCTCAGTACTAAGAGCAAATGTTTAAATGAGGAAAAACTAGAGTTCCCACCGTTTACAGATTTGGGATTAGCCCAGAAGAAAGAATTGGTAAAAGAAAAAACAAAGCCGAAACGAGATCTAAAACGAGCAACCTGAAGTTTTCCATGTTCAAAATTGGAGACTATGTTCTTCTGAAGACCCATGAATAATCAGGTGAACTTAACCACGAAATTTCTAAATTTATGTATATATAATGGGCCATTCACAGTACAAGACACACCTCACAACAATGCCTACTATTTAATCTACCCAGAGTCGAAGAAGCTCCTTGATGTCCATAATGTAGTGGATCTCAAACTGTATGTACCTAGGAATGAATAAATGAAGAAATCATACCAGACTAAAAATGTGTATTATGCTGTAGATGAAATGTATCTATCTTATGAAGCTACCATACTGTATTTAACTGTAATTTATGTTCCTATAAAAATGTTGTTACCTATGTAAAATTGCTGTTACTATCTTAGAAGTTTCAGATTCTAAAAGCTGTTGTAAAATATGTGAAACCCTGTACTGAAAGGGCTACAAGCAAATGTTGCCAAATTGATAAGGAATGTGGAATGCCTTAAATACAGAACGGGCAGCATAGAAAACTTGCCAAACTGGGGAAAAAAAAACTGTTTATAATAGACTGCCAAAACCCAAAATGGGCAGCCAATTGATTAATGTGATATGTAATTTGTTAATGTTGTCAAATGCAGTGCAAGATGCTATTGCAGGTAGCAAAATTATTTTATTTTCATATCTGTTAGTGTTGTATGTGTTTTGCTACAGTTTTCAAAGAGGGACTGTGTTTCAAATAAAGGCAGTAAGAAAAGAATAGTAGGTTCAGTTTAAATATGTTTGTTTATGTAAATATCAAAGAATGGACTACTATTATTAGAATCAGCATTTCCTCCTTCGTAAATTCAAAATCATGCTATAGGATGTGTTGCATGTACAATGTCAAATTGCTTGTGATATTTGTAGGCGGTATACTTTTATGTGTATACCTACATTTCTTAATGCTTACAAAATGCTACTCAATATTCTTGGCAATACAGATAAATTTTGCTTACTACTCAACTTACTGTTTCACAAAATGAGAGTCAGATGTGACAGGTGTACATAATTGAATAATGTTGCTTATGTCTTGTTTTGGTAATTACGTGTATAGAGTGTATAGTGTTTTAATGTGTTTTGCAATGTATTCTTTTCATGCTCAACTCTGGATGAAGTGATTATTATTTTCGACTGCTTGGCACCATTAAGGTGTTATTGATGTTTGCGTAGCAGGAATCTTCAGTGAACCATGGGGCATATGTAACATCCATTTTTGACCTACTTTGTATTGATATTTCTATTTGTAGAGTTGCTTATGTAGAGTGCTGTATCTGTCATATGCAGAGTGTTTTACCTGTCACGGAAATTCTTAGACAATGTATACATATTTCAGTTATGTGAACTTTTTGAACAATGTTCAATTTATGCTTATGAATGAAAATAACTCCCGGAATGATTATTATATAATGTACTGTAAATGACTTGGTCCATAGTAAGGGAATGCAGGGTTGAATGTAAAAAATGTGGGGAATCCCTGCAGCTACAGAAGTAGCCTGGCAGAATGGAAAAGGTGTCGTTCACGCAAGCGGCAACTCGTCCCTTGCGACGGCTAAGGAGTCTGGCTTGAGCAGTGCTGTGGTTAATATCTCGCTAGCAGTAGCAGAACATTGTAGTTCATATTTTTGGAGTATTGAGGCAGAGGAACTTAAGAGTGTTACATATGGACCTCAGATGCTGCATTTGGTGATACCATGTATAAAGGCATTGTTTTTGGCCCTGCAAAAATATAATTCAAAAGGTCTATAACAGGGCGAGGCCAACAGTACTGCGATGACTAAATCGCTGCCATGTTAACAGCCACTGCAAATCATGCCACCAGTGGCAGTGCCACCAGCCTTCCAGCAAAATGTTTATATTTGGCACTCTGTAAATGGACCAGGTATTTGTGAAATTTGGTTGATTTTAATAATAATCACGGTATTGCTAAAAGCTCTATCTTGCACCTGTGATTATCCCAAATCACAAACCTCACCAGGAATCCTATCCTAGTGAATTTAATTCCGAGTGAGCTAATTTATTATGAAGAGACTATTCAGCAGCCGTAAAAATAGTTGTGATTGCTTTCTAATGTGTGGAGTTATTGTGTTTCAAGTTCAGTTTAATAATTTGAGAAATACACCATTTCCAGTGCATTTTTAAATCGATCTGCATTACTTTTCTTAAATACTTTGGCTTACTTAAAAGCTGTCCAAAAATAGTAAAGTTGTTAGTTAAAAGAATAATAATAATAATAATAATTAGAAGTGAAAAAGATTATTAATTGTTGCATTTATGCACTTTGATCAGAATTACAAAGTTTTATTACTGTTCATTCCATGAGAAGGTGTTTGAACTTGAATTTAATGGTGTTGGCATTTGCCCACCCAACTATATTTTGAGAAGGTTAAAAGACTACTTTTCAAAGCACATTTGTTATTTGAAGAGTTATAGTTTGTTGGGCTTCACTTAATGAATAATTATTGATGAGAATACTCACCATTTTCCATACACACTTGTGAAGATTTGTTAATGAGCATGGCTCTTCAAACCATGAAACTTTGAGGCCCTCATGTACTGAACTAGTTAGTTAATGAAGCAAAGCAAAGGTACCTCCACAGCCAGTGTAGTTAGATTTGCATTCTGTTTAATTGCTTCAAACTGTGTCCAATAAAGAAATATTTACTGCATTAGCTACTTAAATGTAAGCTGGGTAACGTAAAGGTATAGAGACCGTGTACTAGCATTGATGTTATATGGTAGGATCATAATAGACCTCCTGATTTAAATCAATCATTTCATGCTCTGCCCTGTTTAGTATTGCTATTAGTATCATGTGTGTTGGTGACTGGTTCTATTAACTGCTGCATCTAGTTCATTCAAGGCAGGGCTTAACTTTTAAACTTTTAGGTGCCGTAAGGCGCCCCCTTCTATCACTCCCCCCACTGACCACGGAGAGAGACTTGTGATAAGACTTACAATGAGAAATTCTTTCTTAAATACAGTTCTGAAATTCAGGTTTTTAAACCATAATATCTTATAATCAAAAACATAACACCACAAGGTTCCACCACCTGCCGTACCAGTGTCACTTTGCTCCATAGTTCTGCTTCACACGTATTGGCACCAAGTCATACTCACGACATCACGTTTTCAAATGCTGCCAGCCACAACGTTCAAACAGTTTCTTTGTAGCTGCTCTATGAACGTGTGTTCAGTATTCATCAACAAGGCATTTAGCAGTTAATGACTAAGATATTCCTGCTCCATCTGGGTCTAGTACAATTTCGATTTCCCACGTCTTCACGCAATGTTAATTCTGTGAGCATTTTGTGCCATAGCAGCTGATCGTTGCGTCGCGCCTGAGTTGATAACAATGCAAGATAAAGTTAAAACATTCCCCCCTCCCACTTCCTCACCCTGAGGCTGCCGTAATCTTTCTCCTCTCCTCTCCTCTCCTCTCCTCTCCTCTCGTCTCCTCTCCTCCCCACATGTTACACTGCCATGGGAAAAGACTATATGTAATGTTCTTCAGTCAGATTTTGTCATTTGAAACTTTCATGATAGTGAGTGAAAAAGAAATCACAAGTTTTATTTATACAGGTAATAAATAAATTCCCTTCTGAATGTAAAATGTAACTAATAGACTAAAAATATCTATGACTTAACTTTTACACTCGTAAAAAATTTAGTTGTTCCTATGTTACTAGCCAAAGAGAAAGGTCTTTGCCATTTAATTAACATGAGACCCTACGTGTAAAAATTGAACTGAAAAAACACTATTGTTCCCAGAATGAGATTTCCACTCTGCGGCGGAGTGTGCGCTGATATGAAACTTCCTGGCAGATTAAAACTGTGTGCCGGACCGAGACTCAAACTCGGGACCTTTGCTTTTTGTGGGCAAGTGTTCTTTATGTTATAATAATCAGGAAATGATAAACTCGTCATAGAGATGACAGATTTGTTCTTTTCCATAAGCCCATAGTGTCTTAACTGAGAAAAACATATTTCATGGGTAGCCACTGCAAACTGAATATTTATTTATTAAACCACAAAAAATCAAAAGGGACCTGTTATTATAAATGTTAACACATTTGCTGCAATCTGACCGAAAAATGTTTTACATGTAGAATACATCTTGTAGGAAAAGCAATCAATGCATTAGGCATTGGGAGAGAATTATTACAAAAATAAACATGCACTTATATTAAAATCAGCTTCACAGTGAAGTCGACCATTTCAGTCAAAGTCGCACTTATAACAATCATCCATCTTTGGCGAATATTTTACAAAAATGTCAAAGCTTCTTGAGTTCCATTATAGCTCTATTAAAATTACTTTTTCATTTCCAATAACATACTGTGTATATAAAAAATTAGTTTGTACGTTAAACCATTATTTAAACAATTTTACTTCAGCGGGCTGCACGAAGATGTTATACTGTTTCAAACAGCAGTTGAAAACTTCAAGAATCCCACATCTCAGTAGATTTTTAGCTCGATTTGCCGTTCAACAATTAAACCGCTAATGACCAATAAACTGAATCGGTGGGATTGAGTATCGATCTGTTAACTCATATATGATAAAATTACAAATGATTCCAAATCAAGAATATCACATTAATAATAAATTGTACCGAGCGTTAATTTTGAGATTACAGTTTTGTAGTTTGAAATATGAATTTAATTTCCCTTCACTCATAAAATAACAAGTCCTGTCAACATGCAGTATATATCTTTGACCTAAGGGTATACAACTTTGTTTAAATATTTCCCTTTAAATTTTATTACACTTTCAACATAGTGTATTAACTTAAAATGACAAACATCTGTTATCCTGACAAAAGTCAGTGGCATATGAGGAGTCAGTTTATACAGAATATACATTGTGTATTTATTGTTAAAAAGTACCTTTTTAGGATGTATTATTAACTGAACTCATAGTTTTAACTAAGTTCATACTCAGTGGCTCAAATAAAGGAAGAAAAAGTAAGCATTGTGAAATTACTTTAAACACAATCAATGGAGATGGATTACGAAAAACATTTCCATAATACAGAATTATCCTCATTATACACTTTATCAGTTCGTGCTTTTGACTGTGTAGCAAGTGCAGAATGATATCCCTTCACCATCCAAGACGCCCATTTTCATATCTAGCTACAGGTGGTCCCAGAAGTCTGATGCGTAATGAACTACAAACAGTGCAGATGTAGAGTGACGATCTCAGTGGTGTCATAATTAAGTTCATTGCAGAAATGCCACGTTCACACTCTGCAATCGACACTGCAATGCTGTTTATTATTGATACAAAATTTTTGAACATTGGTGGCTGTACAAGGACAGTTGGCACTTCTCCACTTAGTAGTGGTTTCAGACCCTGTTTGTACTCCCTGAAGTTCTTCATTATTTCAGAGGGCTATTAATCTTAAATCTTTCACACATTCGAAAAATCTCATTTTCTCCATAAGTGATCGATATGTTTTTAGGCCACAATTTCAGGTGAATGGCCTTCATGTAGTTCATATCATCATCGTAGCTTTCAGATGCATTCACTGTTGATAGCAACCTGGATCACAAATTATTTGCCAAGCTGCGATTAAACTGTTCATCAGGAATCTTAGAAATAATTGTTCTTTGAGAAAGTTTAACACATTGAAAGTTCATATTTTCCAGTGCAATGTTAGCTACATTTGCATGTTGTCCCATTGCATCAAACAGACTTTCCAACACTTTTAATAAAAGTGTAATGTCGTCGTGAGCTTGAGCAAGGTTAACACTTGATCTTTGAAGCTGTAGGGATAGATCGGCCAACTCTTCTAAGGCATCAGAGATTACAGCTAGGTTGGAGACGAAAGTTGTAGATGACAATTACAAAGCCCTTTGTAAGAAGACCGTTGTTTTGAGTCTCATTTCGTGTCCTCTGATACTTCTAAAAAATGACTGTACAGAGCCCTGCAATCTTTCCACACAGCTTTTACTGCCAATAAACTGGAGGCCAACCAACGAGTGTCAAAACACATGACCAATTTTTAAATTTCTAGCTCCAAACCTTTAGCAGCAACTGCCAACTCACTGCTGTTTTTCGGGGAGCAGCTGAAGATATTTCTAACTTTATCCATGAATATTTTAAAGTGATTAATTCCCACCACTTCTTCTATCGTGTCATGCATGGTGAGTTCTGAACGATGATTCAAACAATGCCAGATGAATAAGTTTGGAAACATCAGCTTTGCAAGGTCAGACTTTTTTCCTAACACGACAGAAGCTCCATCGCAAGTCAAAGCGATTAAATGGTTTTTCAAAAACTCACAGCCTAGTCCTAGTGATTCTAACTGCTTTAAAAGTTCTTTCAAGATATCAGATGCTGTTGTGTCATTTAGCCCAAGAAGTCGCAAAGAAATTGTCATGGCGTTTTCCCTTTTAACAATGTTCTGAACTAGACAATCAAAGCTTTTTTGTGTGAAAGTGAAGTGGCTTTATCCAAAAGAAGTGAAAATTTGGAGTCACTTTTTATTAAATTATTTATTAGATCTGATGTCATCTGGTCAGAAATATGAATCACTATATTAGATCAAGCAACATTTGAACATAGTATTCGGCCCATATCCAAACCAATTTTAATTTGGAGATCAATTTCTGTCTGAAACTCATTAAACAGTCTATTTAACTTTGCTTGCTTATAAGCTGTCCAAAAATACGCTCAGTAACAACTTTTTGTTCCTTTACTGTGGAAGCGACGGAGTTCTTAATGTGATATTTTTCTGCGTAGTCTGGATTTTGTTTGCTAAACCGTGAGCTTCAAATGTGCAGTGATCAAACAGTTTTTTCCTAAGAGACGTTATTTGATCATGTCCCACATGAGCTTACAGTTCCTAAAAGCCATTGCTCACTCAGTTTTAACCGTTTTGTTTTTTCAGCACCTAGTGTATATCTACAAACTTGGCCTTTTTTTAATAATCAACCACGGGTTTTTAGCTTTATAATCTGTACATTGTTCGACAGACCGACAATCTGGCTTTTCATCATCATTACAATTATCAATACTGTCTATAGATGTTTTGTCTGTATCCATATCCACCAACTTATACAAATTTTCATTTTGCAACAATGACATAGGAGAAGGATTGTCTGCTTTGTTGTTTGCATCTTCTTCTCCAGCCACAGCTGACGTCATGGATTCTACATCTAAACTGTGGTTTTCATTGCCCTCACTAACGTTTTGTCTTTTAGGTTTAAAGGAGTCACTAATTTTTGTAGAGATATACATTACTATTAAACTCTCCTGTCCACTGAGTCACAATGTGTAAATAAACACTACGAACAAACCAAAACAATGCTGTCGGTTCTGAGCAGAACAACTGCACTGCAAGCGATTGACGTACAGAGAGTGATTGAGTAATATTGTTGAACGTGAATTCCTGAAGTGCCTGTTGGATTGTTTGTTGGCTTCTCTGTGAGGCAGCGATGGCTAACAAGGTAAACTGATTCAAATTGAAAAAGCCATAGACACGACCTGTCTGAATCGTGGACTAAAAAGACTGAATTCACATAGAGACATACAGACAGGCAACTGTAATGCGAGAACCACTTATGGGATTTACTTGTTTCTTTCTTTAACTCACAGATATATTCATTTACTATCTATTATTATATATTTAGCTACTTTAGGTAGCACAAGACATAACCTGTGGCTATAATTGTAAGTCAAGTCGCAAGAAACTGGGCTGCCGTCGTGCTCCTTACACTATTAGAGCAAAATCATTTGATTTTTTAATGAATTGTAGACCTCAAAAAGAACCACAAAAAGTCAGCAAGAGCATATGTTTGTCTTTCACAGTTGAGTCACACTCAATTTTTCTGCTTTGTGGGTGTTTAAACAGCTGACTTCAGAAGACAAAAATCATCATTATTCTTCAACCTTAATCTTTTGTTTAGGTACATCTTTTTGAGCTCTACAGTTTGGTACTACATAACGTGATATAGTTCTTATGGATTCTGTAATGTATTTCAAGAGAGCATGCTGGCAGAAAACATTTTTACTTCATATAGCTGATGACATTTAAACAGCTGAACAGACTTTCAAAAATATAGTTAAGAACCGTCCCCATTAAACCAGCTTTCAAATAAAAAAACGGCTTTAAAATTGGAACTTTCGTTTGAGAACTATGTTGGGGCAGACAGACAGACTTAAGGGTCAAACATATACATGTCCGTTCTGCATTGGGAATTCAAATTTGCCCCCTGTGGGAGCTCCCCTCTACTGTATAGCGTCAACCATGTTCTAACGAGGGTGCGGGCAGATAAAGACAAAGGTCAAGAGTGCCGTGGGCAAAGGGACATATCGGGTCGCAAGGCTGCCAACTTTTAGTCATGTTTGCTCCATTCGCACATATGATTTTTAGCTGTGACGTAAATTACAACATGGAATAAAATGATTTCGTGAAAGCACATTATAAAGACGTTCACATTCAAACATGGCTTACATTATTTATTTCTCATTAACACACATAACATGAGATGTTGCCTTGCTACTACATTGCTGAGGTTGTTGGCAGTCGTATACAAAAGGCAATATGCACCAATCACAACTTTAGAATGATACTCCACTTATCTTGGGTATACTGTACGTGCGTGCACACACACACACACACACACACACACACACACACACACACACACACACACACACACTCTCTACCTCCTGCCCGTCACATCATGTTGGCGAGCCATTGTCATGTTCACTTGTGCTGGTGCAGCGGAAAATTACGGTTACGGTTTGATTTAATACACATGTACTACTTCAAATCTCCGGTACTGTACTGTTAAAAAAGGGGGGGGGGAGAAAAGAGAGAATTAGAAGAAAGGGAGTTTCTGGGAGGTGCCAGAATGCATTGTGGCCAAAATTAAGCCCTGATTCAAGGTACATGTTGTTGTTAGGCATATGCTACAGTTTGCAATCTTATTGGCCATTTGTTTGACCTCCAAATTAGTATTACATTTATCTGCAAGGTTACGTTGCTCTGGTGTAATGTGAACAGATATAAAGAAACAGGTGTGTGTGTGTGTGTGTGTGTGTGTGTGTGTGTGTGTGTGTGTGTGTGTGTGTGTGTCAAGGAAGGTTAGGTTAGCCTTAGCACTGCCTTCTGCTTTATTACATTGTTTGACAAGAATTCCTAATTAGGCTGGCGACTGATATTAATACATAACTAATATGTAATTAATAAGACTTGCTTTTGTGCTGGAGAACATCTGTTCCTCACACAAATGTTAAGTGTTGGTTATACTCTGCTGGAGTGTTTTGGAAATGAATCCCAGTCTGTTTGTCCTGTTCCCATTAGGTTATATTGTGGTCACAACTTTCTCAAAAATTCCTCACAGCGGTTTAAGGTTAGCATTGATTGCCTTTTATGGTTGGCCACATTACCGCTAAAAGCAGTCCCTTTGGAGGGGCCCTCCTGCACAATTCCACCACATGTGGGTGGCTGACTTTCTGCAAGGCTGTGCCCTGTATTCTGTGACATTTGTATGGCTGCTTCGGTATCTTGGCATTTTCAGCTCTTCAGGAGGAAGGCAGAGCTTTAGTTGGTAAAGACATTTCCAGCTGGAGTACATCACAACCAGACACACACTCTGGAGTCGGGTATTGAATTGTAAGGTGTATCCAGCAACAGATGTGCACTCGGAGCACAATTCAGGTATGATAATGAATGAACTAAATTTTAAGAGAACTGTTATGAGAATTCAGTGTGTAAATAAATAGGATAGCGAAGTACCCAGGAATGGAATGGGAATTTTAACTTCTACGAGGCTCTAGACAACGTGATAATGAACGGCAATCAAGCGAGTATCCACATTTGTCTGCATAATCCGTGAGACAGGAGTCATAGCAACAGAATGCCAGAGAAACACCATCCAGATACTACAGAAGCAACCAAGCACTTGTAAGTGCAATAGCTAAACAGCTCATGAATAGAGCTTTTTGAAAAAAAAACAACAACATGAAGAAGAATGGAAGACAAAGGTGATTATCTGTTTGAGGAAGATAAATTTGGAGTAAAGGATCCAGGGATAGTGGAAGGAATGTGTAAGAAAAATCAAGGTATCTTTATTGGATTTGAAGATCTTTACATGACATTTGACAGCATGAAATAATGAAAGTGTGTGAAATTTTTTTAAAAGGTACATATAAGATATATTGAACAGCAGGTAACATAGAATATGTACAATAATCAACAAGAATTGGTATTCTGAATTAAAGATTGTTAAAGATAAGGATGCAGGTAATCTCCACACACGTTCAGATGAACACTGAAGAATCATTGGTGGAACTGAAGAAACTTATAGCAATTTAATTAAAACTGAAGTTGAAAAGGATATCATTGATAAAATTCACTGGTGATATTTCTGTGTTCACCGAAAGTCAGACTGAATCACCAGAATTGGTGAATGTAATAAACAGTTGAATGAGTGCCAAATCAGGATTAATGAATGGAAGAAAGAGGAAAGTATTGGGGTGTGGCAGAAGTAACATTGGTGGCAAAGTTTACAGAATTAAGGACCACACAGTAGACCACTTGTACGGACTCTGGTACATGTGATGCTAATTTACACTGAGGGTCAAAGCACGGTTGTTATAAGGAATAATGTAGCATGGAAAAACAGGAGATTCCCCGCAAAACAAAGTTACTAATATCAAAGATATGCCTTAATTTGTGTTAGACATACATGAATGTATGCTTGGAGCAGAGTACTGCATAAAAATTAATCATGGATTATGGAAAAAACAAGAGGGGAATCGGAGCATTGTAAATGCGGTGCTATTGACGGATGTTTAAACTAGGTGAACTCTTAACAGAAGAACTATCGAACATCTCTGCAGAATAGGTGAGGATAGTGTGATATGTGGAAAACTGTGACAAGTACAAGGGTCAGCAGAGTAAGTTATATTTGAAGGCATCAGGGAATAACCGCTGTGGAACTAGAGGTGGTTGCTGAGGTTAAAAACTGTAGGGAAAGACAGAGATAGGAAGGCATGTAATTGTGGACTCTGGGAGCTCATGGCACTGCAATTCTGCTGCTCAGACAGACAGACACATTGTCAACAGAAGGCAGAGTTTCCCCTTTGCATGTCTGTGGTTACCGAGACTGGCTGTTACAGCAGTGGGGCAACCAAGGTGGTCCACACCCTGGCAAGCTGAGGCTCTGCTGGCGTTTGCTTCTGTTTGGTGATTGCCGAGTATATTTCTTGTTACTAACAGAAACTATAGCAAATTATTGGGTTCTTTCTCCTCTCTCATTCCTGACAAACACCAAAAATGGTCTCATAAATGTGTGTATGTGTGACCTCTGCTAGACCATTCCAATACATCTAAAGTAATAGACATTTATCTCATCTGACAGTGTTACACATTCAGTGCACTCATACTCTCCCCATCACTAAATTTTCTGGGCATGACATTGTCTGAATTATTGAAACTTCCTGGCAGATTAAAACTGTGTGCCAGACCGAGACTCGAACTCGGGACCTTCGCCTTTCGCGGGCAAGTGCTCTACCAATTGAGCTACCCGAGCACGACTCTCATTCTGGAAACATCCCCCAGGCTGTGGCTAAGCCGTGTCTCCGCAATATCCTTTCTTTCAGGAGTGCTAGTTCTGCAAGGTTTGCAGGAGAGCTTCTGTAAAGTTTGGAGGGTAGGAGCCGAGGTACTGGCAAAAGTAAAGCTGTGAGGACAGGGCTTGACTCGTGCTCGGGTAGCTCAGTTGGTAGAGCACTTGCCCACGAAAGGCAAAGGTCCCGAGTTCGAGTCTCGGTCCGGCAGACAGTTTTAATCTGCCAGGAAGTTTCATATCGGCGCACACTCCGCTGAAGAGTGAAAATCTCAGTCTGAATTATTGTTGGCATTGGTTTGCTGGTCTTGATGAATAAGACACTGAACTGTTGACAATAACTATTTTTCCTACCAACCTATTCTTAACCAATCTCTCTCCCATGATACTATGATCTAGTCGTGGGGATACCACCTCTGATTGTATGTTTTTATCTAGACTGAGCATTTACACTTTGCTTTTCAGTATTTATATCTTATCTACCATATAATGGTGTGTGTGTGTGTGTGTGTGTGTGTGTGTGTGTGTGTGTGTGTGTGTGTGTGTGTGTGTGTGCGCGCGGGCGTGCGCGCGGGCGTGCTGAGGGAACTCACCGCATTTGAGAGACAGTGGCCTCATCAGGTTGAGGAGTCGTGGGCCGCGCAGCAGCAGGTGTCTGGTGAGGTGCGCTGGCAGAGGTGGCGGTGGCAGCGGTGGTGGTGGTGGTTCTGGTTGTGGTTGTGGTGCTGGTGGTGGTGGTCCTCGGCTCTGTAACGACTGGTGCACTGCGCATACAGAGAGGCAGGGTGTGAGCTGGCTGGGCGTGTCCTCGTGGGGATGTGGAGGTGGCTCACCGTGGCCAGCACTGCTGAGGGACCGGACCATCCACACAGGGGATAGGTCTCCAGTTAATACAAGTGAATTACCAGTAAGCTAAGTTAAAAACAATCAGTCGTACCATCTGAGCTTTCCATGGCAGTCGCTCAACCCCATACAACAGGTAGTTCAAATCTAGGTGCAGCCAGAAGGTACATACAACGCCCAATACTTGCACAAAACATAATTACAGAATTACTGGACATGTTAGCTCAGGTGCTATCGCCATCAAAACTATCCAAACGGCCTGAATTCCACTCCACCTAAATTGTATGATGATGATGAAGTGCCATATTCCTCGACAGAGTGTAGGGGAACGACGAATGCACCCACATAATGTTACTGTCTTGCAGTTCCTCTGATCTCTTTTCGATATGGACATTTCACTCTACAAAATGATTACTACAAGACCCCACTTGAAGCAACTGATTTGTAACACTGAGTCCACAATCAGACTAATATCACGATAGTGTGAATATCGAAACCTGTTATAATTAGATGGCAGCTTGTAAACTCAAGTTTATTGCAATAAATGACTTTTTGGAAACTAAGTTTCAACTTGAAATTAAGTGACGAAAACATTTGTATTAAGACTACCATCCAGGATTCCAATTGAGCACCTATTGTCTCTGTTAACTAAGTACGAAAGATCTTAAATATCATTTCAGCCACAGGTAAGCATGTGTGTATGGGTGCATGTTGAAATGTTGAAATGACTTCGCATTGTGTTCGATTATTCAAACCTAGCAACTAATAGGATTGTTAACTAAGTGCAATAATACATTACATATGCAAATATAGCAATATGAGAATCTGAACTGTCGAGAAAAAGTATTTTGTTCCTTTGCTGGGATCTGAATCCACCACCTCTCATTGTTTTCTAACCACAAATACATGTTAAACATCTGCTTAGTTTAGCTGTAGCAGTATGTGCCCATGTATGTACTGGAAATAACCTAACGGAACATTCTGTGTAGGGTGGGAATCTATCCCCGCGTGCTGCATGCACCATCGTTGTTGACTGCACACAAGATGATGTTGATTATCGAATTCTTTTTCGCCACTTGCTACGAGGTACGTGTTTTAACTTTTCGAGCAATCATTTAAAGTTTTGTGTGACAGACTTGAAATCGACACCAGCTGTCATAGTTGACAAGACATGCAGAGGTGATAAAAATCAAAATCGCTTTTCTCCTCTGGTTTTATGTGCACGACACAATAAAAATCTTTGCAGACAACCATGAACACAATGGATGCTAATAACTATGGACATATCCGTGGGAAGAATTTCTTAACACGAAAGAGCTTCATTACACCAGATGTGTACTGTTACATTCTGAGGACTCACATTAGCCTTTGATTTTACGTTTTTTTGTCAGGACCAAACATTTTTGTTTTATGAAGGTAAAGCCAAATAGTTCCTGTTTTAAGTTTTCCTTTATTTTCTTAAACTAAGCAATGCAAATACTGTGACCTTTCCTTTGACATGGCACTATCTATTTCCTTTCTAACATTTGAGAGCTGTAGATTCTACTTTGTCTCTAATGGTCTTGCAGTCGATGGGATGTTTGACACTTAATTACTTCTTTCTTTCTTCCTCAACATTTCCTATTGAATTAAAGTGCCGCATGATGGCTAATTGGTCACATTTCATGACATTTGGCAGTAATCGATTGAGCCATACTTGTAAACCACCACATCAAAACTAACCAATTGAAAATGAGAAAATTATTTCCTGACGTAATTTCTTTGACACACTTACCACATACGCGCACAAAATAATACAACAAAACAAACACATTTCCAGAATACAAAAGGACTCACAAGCTGAAAACTTACAAACACACTCAACAAACACACACTGAGAGCACCACACAGAAAAGAACCAGATGGTACACCATGACCTACACACATAAACTAACACACACAAGCAGAGCCAAAATAAAAAAAATACCACACACACACACACACACACACACACACACACACACACACACACACACACACAAACGTGTACACAAACAGATAAACCAAAACATTGCATTGAAACAATCTTTCAGTTCATAGTGCTGTGGAGTGTGGGAAAAAACTGCAAATTGGCATTCATAAGAAGAACAACACCAAAAATGCAATGGGAGTGTAATATGTAAGAAATTGTCCACACAACCTGTAAGTACAGTTCAAAACATTACTACTTAATAGGAAATACCAACCACCAGAACTGTTTATAACCTATAGGCACAGTGACAAAAATGTAAATTAAATAGCTAACATATGTACATATTCCAGGCCACTGATAACGCCTTGCACAAAATAAACTCAAAACGCGTATGGCACTAAAATTGTGTTTTATTCAGTTGCTGTCAGATGGTCCATAAGTAAAAATTATCAATATACTGTGACGCACAAAATACTTCATGCACCATTTTCGAAGGTTTAAACAACAATCCTCATGACCTTCAAGAGTACAATATTCAATAAGTCACTCCATGAATACTTTATAGCTACAAATAAAAAATTATGATTGATAAATATACTTATTCCAACCTGCATGACAACATGTCAGACAAAAGTCTATGATATTATGCATGAATCTACCTGTTTCAGTTAAATTATGGGTGGTCCTTTTAGGCTACATGCATCAATGTAGTATGCTACATGAGGAAAATTTATGGACTTTCTTACGCACTTGCACGGTACATTTTTAGGCCTCCTTTTTCCACATGGAATTTATATGGAGGGATTATCTGTGCTACATGAGCTACATTTACTAAAGACAAGCCTCGTCTTTGCCAAGATTGATGGTGTTAATAATAAGAGAAGAAATTCTAATAATGCATCTCTTCTTTTAGTAAAATTATAAGCCTCTATCACAATAATAAAGAACTAGAAAATAATTAACGTTCCTTGACACAATGGCACACTACTGCAGTCATAAATGTGACAATGGAGAACATTCTGGAAGTTTGATTGATACTTGTTGCTGAGTTTGTTTTGTACGATCTAGTGTTGGTGTAACTTAAACTCTTACAAGATCACAGCAGCTCAGGTGGGAAAAAACACTTCCTGCAGAAATTTCTGTAGCCTACAATAATGCCAGTAGTGCAGCTGACAATTATGTGATTTTATTTCAGTGATTACAAAAACAACTCCAAAGTACATATTAGGTAGCTGAGGCAACTAGTGACCATTGATATGGATTAACAAGGAAAAGAATGTTTTGTAAAGGCTGTAATGAACCTCCAGGGAAACGGAACGCTCATCCAGTGACGAGCATCCTTCGTTAACAGCAAAACAGTGGCACTGCATTGAAAGTAGTTTGGTGGTCTGTTAAAATTGCTCTGGCTTCATTTGCTTAAGCTCTATATTCGAGTCACTGATCAGCCAAACACTTGACTAGTATTAACAGACCCTCTTTGCCTCCGGTGACTTCTGTTTAACAACATAAGGTTCCACTTTCCTTCCTAATCTACAATAAAGCCGACGCTCCTTCACTACCTGCTGGAGGAGAGTCGGTGTATGTTGGGCCATGACAGAGGCAGACGTCCAGCTAGTGGAAGCTCACCATTAACCTTTCTTGCACCAGAAATTTTATTTCATCCCTGAAACAATTGTCATGTAAAGTCACAGCACACTTATTTGAACTTGCAATGTTGAAAATGTTGGTGCTGAACTGGGAATCTAACTTGGATATCTCTTTCTGCCATCTTTAACACTTTTCGGACAATACAGTTCCATCGTTTTGTTGAGTCCCCAACATTCCACAGTTTTCCAGGTTTCAATGAAAGGGGAAGGTCTGGTTTTAAATACTGGTTGGGTACAAAAATTTTCGCTGTGTCATTTCACGTTGTAGCATTCGGATTGCAAATAACATGTGGAAAGCAATTACGATTTTTAGCATTTGTGCATGCTAACATCAACAATAACAATTGGTGCCAATTTTGACTATGAAACAGGCAGAGAACGTTTTATCCTATCATTTCAGATTTATAAATTCCACTCCTAGTGGCTGGTGGAAAAGAATTTGACAGGTGATAGCATATACAGGGTTAAGAGTCCCAGTCAGCACAGAACTTTTCCTCGCATAATTTCTAGTTCAGACATGAGCATATCTCACTGGTGGTGAAATGAACTGACATTGTGTATCTATATGTGGCTAGAAAACAACATGATACATGCTGGGTTCGAAATGCAGCAGGGGAATACTTTGTTGTATAATCATTTCAGTTTCATCATCCCTCTAGCGGTGAAAAATTTTGGTAGATAAAATTATAACAGTTTATTGTGCTTCATTCACAATCCCTGCCCAAAACAAAACTTTATGCCCCATCATATCAAGTTTGAAAAAGTGCATATGATGTTACATGCAGTTAAAATGATAGTTAAGATCTGTAGTGACCGGATTGGAGTCCTGGATCCCAGTCCAATACAAAAGCATGTAGTTTGAAGCTGAATCTTGCTTTTTGAAATCTCATTTATTGTAATTCACTTCAGTTTACAAGCACTGAGGACCATCATCTCTGATAAAGGGTTTTCTGATATTTACATTACTGTGGTATTGGTTTTCATATGGACGATAATAGACGAAGTGCAAGAAAGTTATGTGCCTGCATACAAACCAGGTGGAACGCAGTTCAGGAAATTTGGCTGCTTCTGAGCATGGTAACACACGCATATAAATTTGACAGGCACGACACTCGTCTGATTGTCAAACATTTCGTATTGTAATTAATGTGATACTTTGATCATCAGACATCGTTCAAAGCCTGTCTTAAAACTGGTCTTTGAAAGGTACAGCTAATGAAATGGTTGACAGCGTGTTTCAAATTGAGCTGGAGAAGGAAATCAGTACAGCGTGCAGTAAGGCACGGTGAAACTCGTGATTTGACAACAGAAAGAGACTGTGGGTGTGCAACAGTTACGTGTCATAACAGTATTACCACATTCATCTCAATTTCATTCATTAAATATGGTTGACAGGAATTTAAGTATTTTTCAAGTGAGCATCCTCACAGTGTAAGCACACATGAAACCATGGGGTAGTTAAAGTAAGCCGTGTCATTCCCCAGTGATGGAAAAACACACACTAATGTGTGTGTGTGTGTGGGGGGGGGGGGGTGATGAGCAATGTTTGTGATTGATGATGTAAGTTGTGCTGTAAACTTGCTACTGAAATAAAATTAAGTTTGTCCTCCACAAACAATAGGTATGACTGGTAAATTCCGTGAGAATCTGAAGTCTATCTAGAAGGGCTGGCATGGGTACAAGGGGGAGTAGGATGAACATGGGATAGTGAGACATCCTCCCCAAAAAATGGGAAAACACTGTATCACTTCACTGTGTGAAGTGGACACTGTATGAAGTAAAAAATAATTCTACTTACATGTGGTTTTATACGTCTTATTTTAATTATTAAAATCATATGTACCTGTGGTGTATAAAATTTGTGTGTAATACTATGTATAATTTTGAGAGGCTGGAGGGGGGGGGGGGTGTGTCAAGTAGAATCAGTGAAAGACAGAGGCAGTTCCAGAACCAAACATTGTATATCTGTCTGTAACTGACACCCAATAGTGTGGGAAGTATGAGGCAGTGAACTAGGTGAAGATCACGACAAGAATCTATTATATATCATCAAGAGAATTTTTAAAATGTACACAAAGATAACTGTTAGTAAAAAGATTCCCGTTAACAAAAATTTTTTCAAACATAAGAGCTCGAGTCATTTCCCACAGCGTGCATAACGAGTTTGGAATAATGTAATGTTTTACATTTTTTTCAAGAATGTAAATAACAATTGTAATATGTTTATTGCTTGAACAATGAATTTTGATGTTAATCTTTATAGAATAAAAGAGAAAGACACTGAATGATTTACAACACTGGCTCTATGTTCATTACAATTGGTTCAGGGAATGCACAGTGTCATCTCGAACACAAGATTTCCAATATGTCAAATAGCACATAAAATACTACATAAGTATTAAAATCTAAATGAAAAATAAATGATCATTTATCAGTGTTAGTGGCTATTAGACTTGTATGAACATATGTAACTGTAAGATGGTGCAGAAAAATGGTAACTCTGGTCGCACAGACACTTTAATGGTCACAGACTATCAGAGTTGGAACAGCAACAATGGATGGGACAGATAATGTCATAAGGTGTGCCACAGGAGAATGGAAGCCTGTAGTGTTCACTGGGTGGCTATAGTGAAGCCATAGATCCACTGAAACACACCCACACAGGGTGGACACCTGTTCATCGAATACACAGTAAGGCACGGTATTCTGTGTGTCACAGAAGGGAACGTATCCAAGCACTGCGTGAGCTTTATGTAATGCTGAGTACAGAGGTGAACAAAGCGAGGTGGGAAGACTCAACTTTATGGGACCAGCTGGAACTGCTGCTAGGTCTGGCCTGTGATCCTGCGAGGTGGTCTCAGGCTGCAAGAGGTGTGAGCAGTCAGCCACTGGGGCACCGATGCTTACTTCACCTGGTTTTCTGAACATCCTCCGTACAAGCCCTCACAGCAGAGCATTCTTTTATATTTTGTGCCTTTAGAGCAATTAACATCTTCCGTGTACTATCTGGATTTGGAGAGAACTAAGAATTATCTTGGGATAGTTACTGGCATATGGCTTGCACGTGGAAAGAAAGTGACCGACAACTACGTAAGAGCCAAAGCTGTAATACTAAGGTGTGAATAGTGATTACTCCGATAATCTGCTTTTATACAAGACGAAACTTCCACAGGTCAACATCAGCCATCTAAATTTGTAAAAATGTTACCACCATCCTCTATAATCATTCTGCAGTACACTACCTTGCTCGAGGTGTCGATTGTAAGTGACTTTGTCATCATCTTCATGCAGTGTGGCACTATTCAAAGGTGTCATCAGCCACAGAGGCAATGGACAACTTTAGAGACCACTTCATGGGAACAGGCCTACAGCAACCAGTACAGGCTGCCGGTTGCAAACTACACCCATCACTGTGTCTGAGCCTATGCTGGGCAATACAGCTTTGTGTCCACAGCAGTCTGCCTCGTGCTCTATTCACACAGTGAGTGTACCCTCTGTCATGACAGTTGATGCTAAAACCTAAACAACCACTTTCTGTATACATGTAGTTTAATATAATGCCCACAAACTGGCTCTTTGATGGTTTTTGTTAGCTAACATACCTGGTAATGAACACTGTTCAGTTTAGGGGTTCACTGAAACTGCTACACGAGGGTAATGATAGCATTGTGAGCTATCGTGAAATGACTGTCTACGATGGTGTATTTTACAGCAGACACACATCTGCGAAAATTCAGTGGGAAAAATTATACAGTTGGAAATACACACACCTAGAACCGAGAGACACGAATGAGTTGGTTGTCTCACACTTACCTGGTTTGTGGTGGTGGATCGTACAGCAACCGGCTCACTTCGATCAAGTCTTCCGGCTGCTTCCGCATCGCATCTGCCCACCCCTGAGTGGCCATCACCTCGTGGGTACGAGTCTTAATAAATTCGATGGCGGCTCGCCTGAGGTCACTGCAGGAGTGGCGGACTGCGAGGACGGCCGCGGCCGCCGCGGTCTCCACGGTCAGCTGAGCGGCCACCTGCCGCTCGCACTCCGCCTTCAGCCCCGACGCCCCGTACTTATCCGCTGCAGTCAGCAGCTGGGGGGCCGTGCCGGGCCGCTGGGGGGCCCGCTGGGTGTACAGGTAGGAGACCAGCTGCCTCAGCACCGGGCCCCCGATGTCGGCAATCCTCACCACGCCAGTGCAGGCCTCGAGGGTGTCGTGGGCGAACATGGCCGCAAATACGGGGCTCCTGTCCGCGAGGACGGCCCTGTGCACCACCAGCCGAGTGTCACCCGCCTCGAGCATCACCATGGCGTCGTCCCCGGCGTCCAGCAGGTCCCCCAGGTCGACAGCCACCGTCTCTGTGATGTCCTTAACTGCTTCCATTGCGGACGATTCTGAAACACGGCAACACGGAGCAGCCGTTTCAGCATACAGGTGACTGACAATACTTCTACGAGTGACAGCCACATCTGTTTCCAGCGACAGTTGATAAATACATGGTGAGTCACCTAACGTTACCGCTGGATATATTTCGTAAACCACATCAAATACTGAAGAACCGATTCCACAGACCGAACGTGAGGAGAGGGGCTAGTGTAATTGGTTACCACAAACCATAAAAAAATGCACGGAACTATGTTTTTTAACATAAAACTACATTTTTTAGTTGGAACCCCGTTGGTTTTGTTAGCACATTTGAACATACAAACAAATACGTAATCAGTGCCGTTTGTTGCATTCTAAAATGTTAATTACATCCGGAGATATTGTAACCTAAACTTGACGCTTGAATACCACTCCTCCGCTGTTCGATCGTCTGTATCGGAGAGCACCGAATTACGTAGGGATCCAAAGGGAACGGTGATGGACCTTAGGTACAGAAGAGACTGGAACAGCACATTATGTCCACATGCTAACACCTTTTTATTGGTCTTTTTCACTGACGCACATGTACATTACCATGAGGGGTGAGGTACACGTACACACGTGGTTTCCGTTTTCAATTACGCAGTGGAATAGAGCGTGTCCCGACATGTCAGGCCAATAGATGTTCACTGTGGTGGCCATCATTTGCTGCACACAATTGCAATCTCTGGCGTAATGAATGACGTACACGCCGCAGTACATCTGGTGTAATGCCGCCGCAGGCTGCCACAATACGTTGTTTCATATCCTCTGGGGTTGTAGGCACATCACGGTACACATTCATCTTTAACGTACCCCACAGAAAGCAGTCCAGAGGTGTAAGATCAGGAGAACATTTTCATTTATGACATCGGTAGCACCTATCATCACAGTGGGTAACGCAAAGTTGTTCAATGCGCTAACAGTTTCGCAAACCGTCGACTTTTACACGCATGTTCGGCACAAACTGTTCTCCTGGTTTTCTGACGACCGACTTTCTCTCTCGTGGTATAATCGTGTTTCGACGTCTGAGCTCCTGGTTCGGTTCTCGCCTGATTGGTTCGTGACTGCAGTCCAGAAAGGACTGCCGCTTCGATCGGGTGGTCTGTACGACCGGCAGAAACCTTTTTGTTCTAACTTAATCAGATTTTTACGTTCTGCACAAACTGCAACACCGTTACAGGTTTTCACGCTAATTAAGGCCGTGTAAGCATGGTCTCTTCCGAATGTAGTTTTGACCAAAATGCGATGCCGGTAGCTGGAGTCCAGAGTTTTTCTTTATCGTGCCTTTTGCGTTGCTCTGCAGATATTTCCATAGCAAGTTTGAAACGCGTACGTTTCATAGGCAGCGATGGCGAGCCACAGAATCTCTGACCAGAGAGCATGTAGTCAGTGCAGTTGCGAGAGAGTAATAGCGCGAGAGTTCAGTTCTGCTGCGAGGCAGTAGTGGTACGTAGCGAGTCGCGAGAGCATGTAGTTGCTGTTGCGAGTTAGCAGTTGTGTGTGAGGGGTCGGCGGGCGTCGACATGGCTCTATGGTCGAGATTCAGGACGAGGTATATTTTTTAAATCAGGTAATGAAGCAGCTTTGCGCACATCTGATAATGTAATGGATCTTAAGTGTAATTAATTTGTTCAAGAATCGCCCCAATAATAATTTTGTTTTCAGACCAAGCATTTTAACAAAACAAAGAATCCCTTTTTGAAATAATATTTTCCTTGCATTTCCTTAAAGAAAAGTCTCCCTTAAATTAAAAAAATATATATATATTTGCGATGCATTTCCTCCAAGCTATGCGAAAAATAAGAGCAGATGCAGTATTACTGACGTAAGAATTTGAGTTTAATCAGGGCCTAAAGATCGACATTTCGGTCTATTTGTGTTTTCATTGTCACTGAGATTTCATTTTTTATTGAATTCATATCAGCTGAGATTTCATTCATTTTTTGTTGAATTGACTTAACATTTTTGTGGGGAGGTTACACTTTGCTCCATTTATATTTAAACATTGTCTTTCAAATGTCACGGGGGAGGTTACAAGTTCCATACCGTGACAAATATTTCTTTATACCTAACCCAGAGGTGAAACAGCAACTTTCATAAATGCAGCTTTGAAACTTTTTAATGCAATGAAATATTTTCTTAAGAATTTTCATCCCCTATTCCACTCCTTTAGGGGTTGAATTTCGAGAAACACTCAAACACGTATTTTTTTATTTTCTGACTGAGAAATCAAACACTAGTTTTTGTAGTTCTAGCTCCAAAATGACCTTAATAGAGACATTTCTCAAAAATCCTTCATCCCAATTTCACCCCCTTATGGTTGAAATTTCGCGCAATCTCCTTACACGCACCTCCTGGAGATTTCCAGTTTCGGTTTGGGCTGGGACATGGGTCAGACGGGCAGGACATTCCCTTTTATGCAGAGAGATTACTAATTAATAATCATACAGTAATTTTTGCTCACGAATTGACCTGGCGACCGATCTCGAGTTATTTTCCGTCTAAGCTTATGGCCGATGCCGTTTATTTATTCCATACTTTTATCTTTCGTTACTGTGTAAAACCAGTCGCACAGTAACAATTCGCTTACAAGTGTATCTGGATTTTTTTCGTATTTTCATTATTCCTCGGAACACATGCGTTCCCAAAGTAACTGGGAAAATTAGGCGCACGCCTCATGTAAACATCCTAATTAAACGGAAGTCCAGCTCCGTTATAACTTGCGTGGTTACAGTTTAGCGCAAGCCGCACCTCGACACAAAAAAAAAAAAAAAAAAAAAAAAAAAAAAAGGTTCTGAGCACTACGGGACTTAACATCTGTGGTCATCAGTGCCCTAGAACTTAGAACTACTTAAACCTAACTAACATAAGGACATCACACACATCCATGCCCGAGGCAGGATTCGAACCTGCGACCGTAGCAGTCGCGCGGTTCCGGACTGAGCGCCTGAACCGCTAGACCACCGCTGCCGGCTCACCTCGACACATGTTCAGTCATTCTGCGTGTATTTCGGGTGACCTAACACAATTATACAACCGCTGTGAAGAACCGTAACCGAACTAT
Organism: Schistocerca cancellata; assembly: GCF_023864275.1. Taxonomy (NCBI): domain Eukaryota; kingdom Metazoa; phylum Arthropoda; class Insecta; order Orthoptera; family Acrididae; genus Schistocerca; species Schistocerca cancellata. The sequence continues at coordinate 3,956,971 of NW_026047149.1, read as the reverse complement.
GTGTGGCATCTGGAGCAGGGAACAAGTTTTCCAAGCATTTCTCAAGAGAACTTTCAGGGATTAACGATCTCTAAAACGTCGCTGCACTGCTGTTACGGTTTTCCGGCAGTGTCAGACGGCGTGCATCGCGTCAGCCCAGAGGGGGCGGCAGGGCAGCCGGCTGTGCTGGGGGCGGAGCCTGTGCGCATGCGCAGCGCCGGTCAGCTGGCTCGCCACAAGGAGTCAGGCATCACGTACCGCTCACGGATCGGGTCGGATTTATTTCAGTCACAGACGACACGAAATGAACTTTCATCGACATGGACTTTTAGTAACTTCCAATTTGGGTAGAAAATTCGACGTTGGCTACATAGATTTTATTTCTCATTTTATTATTTGTTATTATGCAGGAAAGCTCCCGAACCAGATATGCACGTTGGGTGCGACATTACACAAGTAAAGGCAGCAGAATGGGCGTTCTGTTCCTACTTGTCTGCGTTACTTGATGCACTTTTTTTTTATTTACATCATCTTCACTCCCCTGCCCCCCTCCCACACACACACACACACACACACACACACACACACACACACACACACAAAATGCGACACTGTAGTTCATCTCATATCTGCTACACGTTGTCAATATTTCGAAATTCTGCCGTCCGTTACCACTTTAACACACAGCGTGTCCTACAGAGAGTGGCATTCACGATTTGCGCAGCAGTTTCCGCAGTCCATGGTTTCGTGGTTAGTGTCCCAAGTTCGATTCCCGGCCGAGTCGGTGTTTTCCCTCTCTACGGGTCTCGGCGTTTGTTCAGCCACCATCATTGCCGGTCGGTTTCACCGCCGCGCAAACCGACAAATTCGAGTGAAACAGGAGGTCTTTCTCCTACCGGCCGAGCAACCCCAAACGGGATCATCTCCCGGTCAGTTCACTTCATTTTTAGGGTTCCAGGCTAGGCGCAAATTGAGACGCATATAGCGCGTGTGGCGCGACGCAGCGCAGCGCGCGTTTTCCTAACTTCAGGTTCAAATGGGGCCGCGCAAACTGCGACGCGACGCGACGCGACTGGGACGCGACGCGCGCCTGCGCCGGGTCGCGCGGCGTTGTGGTTGCGGCACAGTTTCTGGCGACGGGCGTCACGCGAGCACCGCGGGAGGGGGTGAGGGAGGGGGGGGGGGAAGGCAGTCCTGCCGTGTGCTCACCCCGGCATGGCGCGTATGGGCAGTGGAAGTATTGCCCGTCCCAGAAATACAGCCTTATGGTAAACCGAATTTTATTAACACTGAGTAGTGTTTCGTTTTTCGCCGTTCAAGCGCTCCATCTATTTACGTTACTACATAATAGTTTTCAGTTGCAAATATCTCTACAGTTCTTTTGGTTTGTTTCTTCTTTTGTCAAGAACAATGGACAATTCAGTAACTGGTGAGCCCCTAGCCACTGGCATTATTATCTTCTGCCTCCGCCATGTTTTCAGATCGTAAGAAGGGATAGACGATTCATCCTGAGGGTAGTGAATAAGGAACTAAGGAATAATTATAAAATCAAGTGATTTAGAAACGAGGTAGGAAATTAAAATAAGGGTATCTACTTGCTGCCTGTAATGCTGACGTATCTCTACGATCTGCTGCAAGAAGTCGAAAAGGCGTTATTTCCACAGGTATGACCTCTTTCTGCTTCTGATAAAACGTCGAAGATATGAAGTACGTAGCTTTGACTGTCGTTACTTGGATATAGGTGTAATAAGAGACATTATAGTATGTACCTGTGGACATTACATGTCCACTGCAAGCTAGAAACACTCGAAAAGCAGTCAGAAATAACAATGTTTCAATTGGCTCGCCAAGATGAGAAACAGCATTTCAATTCCAGAATGAGTTTCAGCATTTCAATTGTTGCATGCACATTATTCAGCATTAATAAACTAATTATACAAATGAAAAAAAAATGGTATTATTACGAAAGTAGGAATATCCTAAAAGAGTGTGGTGCTTAGATATATTTAATTTCTTGAAATGTAGTGCTGACAAACGGAGATCTACTTTGATGACAACGTTCTTCTAACTCAAGCTCACAAGGCACACATGGCCAGCGTCTGCATTCCTGTCGCGCGTATTATCCTCCGCTGCTGACAATACACTGACCAGTGTGTTGTGCGACAGATCGATTCTTTCCTTTTCTCAATAACAACTATTTCATTGGCGATCACACAGTTTGCCCAGCCGTAGGTGAGTAACCAGCATCCGGCAGGTGCTTATTATTCCGCCTGAAGGAACGCTCATCATTATTTTAATACTGCTCAGACAAGAGAAGGAATAAAATCCTTTGGTAAGTTTCCATTCCAGTCGCTCAGTGTTAGACACTATGGGTTACGGGGATTCGACCAAAACTCCAACAGAATTGGCACTTAATTTTTGTGTGAAACTTCCTGGCAGATTAAAACTGTGTACCCGACCGAGACTCGAACTCGAGACCTTTGCCTTTCGCGGGCAAATGCTCTACCATCTGAGCTACCGAAGCACGACTCACGACCGGTACTCACAGCTTTACTTCTGCCAATACCTCGTCTCCTACCTTGTAAACTTTACAGAAGCTCTCCTGCGAACCTTGCAGAACTAGCACTCCTGAAAGAAAGGATATTGTGGAGACATGGCTTAGCCACAGCCTGGGGGATGTTTCCAGAATGAGATTTTCACTCTGCAGCGGAGTGTGCGCTGATATGAAACTTCCTGGCAGATTAAAACTGTGTGCCCGACCGAGACTCGAACTCGGGACCTTTGCCTTTCGCGGGCAAGTGCTCTACCATGTATGGAAGTGAAACATGGACGATAAAAAGTTTAGACAAGAAGAGAAAAGAAGCTTTCGAAATGTGGTGCTACAGAAGAATGCTGAAGATTAGATGGGTAGATCACATGACTAATGAGGAGGTACTGAATAGGATTGGGGAGAAGAGGAGTTTGTGGTAGAGCTTGATTAGAAGAAGGGACCGGTTGGTAGGACATGTTCTGAGACATTGAGGGGTCGCCAATTTAGTATTGGATGGTAGCGTGGAGGGTAAAAATCGTAGAGGGAGACCAAGAGATGAATACACTAAGCAGATTCAGAAGGATGTAGGCTGCAGTAGGTACTGGGGGATGAAGAAGCTTGCACAGGATAGAGTAGCATGGAGAGCTGCATAAAACCAGTCTCAGGACTGAAGACCACAACAACAACAACAACAACAACAACAACTAGGAAAATCTTGTTTGGCTAGCTGTCGATAACTCAAGAAATTAGTACCAATGGAGTCAAAAAAATAAGAAGGGAAGTATAAGTACCGATATATCGCCAAAGATAAAGTTCCCTGTGTTTACGAATTAGGAAAATACTCTCCTTGTGTGCTATCATTCGCCAATCTTTCGTTTCGATGTCTCGAGCGGTTTAGGAGATACGAGAGATGTTGTGCGTATTTCATTCTCGTCTCGCGGGCGTGAGACTGTAAGTGAGCGCGCTACATAGGATCCGTTTTCTCGAGATCGGAGGCAGATAGAGACCTCCTCCCAAGTCTAAAAAATTCAACATGTTGGCTAAATTTCAAACGCAACAACATATGGTGTAACCAAACGCAAAATCGTAGCGACCCTTATTTTTCATTGCAGGCTTTTCGAATTTTGCGTAGCGTCTTACTATAATGTGTATATCGAAATAAGTATGACAATTAGCGAGATGATGGGCACTTCGCCAGGAAGCTGCCATATAACGCTACAAGCAAGTAAAAAGTGAAATATTTTTACTGAGTAGTTCCTGTAGAATCGTTTGAGAAAGAGTACAGTGTGCGCGCCCACTTCGTTTCTGTCAGCGGAGAGCGCCGTCAGCCGGCGCGTGCAAAACACGTGCACGCGTCTCGACGTGCGTTGAACACGCGTGATTCGTGCGCGTCGCGCTGTAGCGTCGTGTCGCGCCTCAATCCGCGCCCAGGCCTAAAGACGGCCCTTCCTCAGCAGCGGGAGGGCTGGCACCAGCGGGGCTCTGGTGGGAGTGTCGTGGACTCGGTGGCAGCAGGAACGCACTGCGGAAGCGTGGAGCAGGAAAGAGGACGCTGGCCGCCAATCGACGAACCACTTTCACCACAAAACCGTACAATTTGTGTTGTCAAAGTACGCCAGCATGCAAACAATTATATTATTTATACGATCTGAAGGAAACCGCTTCCTGCCGACAAACCGCAGTGCCGCAGTGCAAGCGTGTCTCCTCTACGCTTTCAGGCCTGCAGCGAAATGAGCGAGACGAGAAAATTCTAGAAACTGCAGCCCACACACGGGCCTACCGACGATGACGCCAGCCACGTACCACTCGCGAGCGGCACAGCCAAGGCGGATGGGAGCAGTCAGTGGTACCAGAGTACCCTCTGCCACACACTGCCACGCGGCTTGCCGGCACGTACATACAGACTTAGGTGCTGGACTTGCAAGTTTGCTGAAAGTCCTACAGGGGCATGAGGTACAGTGCAGAGGTCTCACAAGTCACAACCAGTATAAACCCCACGCCACGCCCGATTCTGTCAAGACTACAACTCGCACTTATACTACACGTGTAATCGATTACTTTACAAATGCGCCACTGTCTCGAATATTTGACGTTATGCATGGAAGCGAGAGAAACTTTTGAGAAGGTTTGAGATAATGTTCAAACTTTGTTGCAAGTTGCCATGTGCTGTCATTCCCACACGATGGATGAACGTATCGTGGGTTATTTGGGCTCCACGAGATGCGATGGCAATCCCCGTATCTGTCTCGTTCAGCGTAATACTTGCCTCGCTGTAAGAGGGCTTTAAACACAAGTTTCTACCTCTTAGCGAGCAGTTTACGATAGAACTTTTAAATTCGCCCGATAACAGCGCGAAATACTGAGAATAAAATTTTTGTTGCCTCCAGAAGTCGTTTGAGGCGCCTTAGTTAACGCCATAGGTTCACCTACGTAACTATTTGTAAGAGGCTTGTACAGACGACGTGGGCCATTTCTAGTTTGATGTAGGCTTGTCGATATAAATGAATTTTATTTAGCCAAGACGGAGTCCGAAGTATCCTACTTACGTCACCAGGGTACTTTCACAGTTTCACTTCTAAACATGGAATAAAATTTCCAAAATGAAATTTTCGCTCTGCAGCGGAGTGTGCACTGATATTGAACTTCTTGGAAGCTTAAAATTGGGTGCCCGACCGAGGCTCGAACTCCCGACCTTTGCCTCTCGGGAGCAAGTGCTCTACCACTTTTTTTTTTTTTTTTTTTTGCATTTTGTTCGTTGTTGATCGTTGTGTTTGTTCGTTGCGGACGTCACATGACATCCGGTCAGGTTCGTTTGTTGATCCTTGGACTCAGTTTTTTTTTAGTGCACAGGCCAAACAGGTCTCTGACGGAACACGCTGAGCTACCGTGCCGGCTTACCTGAGCTGCCGAAGCACAACTCAAAACACCGCCTCATAGCTGTACTTCCGCAGCAGAGCACTTGCCCGCGAAAGGCAAATGACCCGAGTTCTCGACTCTCGGCGCGGCACACAATTTTAATCTGCCAGGAAGTTGCGTGCAGTAAAATTTGTTTCGCGAGAGGCCGTGTCTGAGGGAACAAGTAATTTTCTTTCATTTCTATTCTATCACTTAGTAACAAGCTGAGTTTATTGTACCTAAATGAATTGTGAAATGCATGTTGCTGCCTTTTCAGATCACTACAACGAAAAAATTTGTTTGTTTTGAGATTAAACTGAGTAGATACTGTCAATTGTAACAGCTGTCTGTAGTTTGCGGCTCTTTATACTGAATTCAACTATTAGTACCGGCATCAGTTGCAACATTTTTTGCAAACAAACCTTGCACTCTTCAGACAGCACGAGGCGATTGCGCGTCGTCCCTACCTGCTGCTGCGCCCACACGCACACTCGCCCGCCCTGCCGTGGGAAAGCGACTCAGCGCCGCCTCGCTGTCCCACAACCGGCGGGCCGGGCCGCGGCAGCGGCTCTCAGGTCACGTGACCGCCTCCGCCGCCAGCAACGCCACGACCTTGGCGCTTCGTGGCAGCGTTTCATTCCCTTCTCCGAGAAGCGAGCACACGCAACGCTTACTGCGACAGAACGCTGCCTAACGAATGAACATCTCCGTCGCTCGCTTCTCCCTACGTTCAAAAATTGGCTCCGAGCACTATGCGACTTAACTTCTGACGTCATCAGTCGCCTAGAACTTAGAACTAGTTAAACCTAACTAACCTAAGGACATCACACACATCCATGCCCGAGGCAGGATTCGAACCTGCGACCGTAGCGGTTGCTCGGTTCCAGACTGCAGCGCCTAGAACCGCACGGCCACTCCGGCCGGCTTCTCCCTACGTCATCGCCTGTATTTTCCGTAGTTATTTTGATTTCAGTCTTAACCGAGAAGCTCATAGGTCACAAGTACATAACGTAATTAATTCGCATGATCTGGCCATTCATCTTATAGTGTTTCAGTTGACTGCCTGCTGCCCTGGTGTCCATGCAAGAGCTTAAAATTTTCTGTCTGCTCCTATGTACTGCGCAAAGTACGACGGTCGAAATGTTTATTTTGCAGCAGCAGCTTTTGCAGTAAGCGGTAGTAATTTTTAACAGTTCGTAATAAGAGGGTGTCATCTGTGCTGTGATTGGCTGAGGCAGAACACACTGAGCAGTCGCCGTATCCGGTTTCATACTATCGGCGCTTTGGTGCCACATTTGCCCACTTTGTATTGAAACTTACGTCCAAAGCAAAAAAGGCCACCCAACACTCGATATACCTGCGCAATTTCTTACAATACAACGGCGCAAAATAACGCAATACCAAAACGTCATCCCCGTAAGCTGCAGTTACTTTAGGGTCAAATACCAAGTTTAATTTCCGCCGCTTCAGTGTAAGGCCAACACTGTGGATCACCGCACAAAACTGTTGACGTCATAGTAGTTTTGTACACTCCTGTCTGAAAAATTTCGTTCCAGAAAAGCCAAGTTTATAAACTTTTGCATCAACTGGAAACACTGTACTATTCGTCATGTAAAGAGAGGGTATTGCATCACATAATGCGAGAAAAGACCCTACCACACCAATTACTACACTTTTTTCAAGACCTTCCCAGTGACCTCTGCTCGTGTTGAGACAGTATTTGACTGCCGTGTCCTCTACTGAGTCCTGACTACTGGACCGACGTAAGGGGTCGTGGGTTCCCTCCCAGCAGTTGCTTTCCTGCTCAGGAATCCGCGCCCCGCCGTGGTGTGTCAGGACGTGGCGGTATCTGCTGGACCGCGGCCACACAGGACGGGTCTGGGAATTATTTTTGCATTCTTCATTATTATTCACCATCGTTGTTGGTTCGAGTGTTTAGCTTTGCTGCCACTCGTTCTCGGCCGACGATAAACTGCTACAAAGATAATAAACATAAAATAAAAATTTGATTAATAAAAAGATAAAAAATCAGCTCCTTATTCTCATATCAAGTAGACAGACTTTCACCCCAATTAATTCTGAGACGACAGGTAAGACTGCGTACTTCCGCAGGTGATGTACATCGAAGATACCCCTAAAATATAGATACGCTTCTCGTCCAATTTCGCATCAAGAACTTACTTACATTTCACCATGCAATATGCAACAAAGTTTTCCAGATGAATCATTCATATAATTTATGCCACACAACATTTTCACCGTGTACATGATTACGGCGCGATTCACTCTTAAGAGCCTGGCAGAAGGTTCATCGAATTACCCTGCGACTAATTCTTTCCCGTTATACTTTGCCAAGAGAGCGCGAGAAAAATGCACACTTCAAGACGTTCCACGACAACTTCATTTCTCTTGTTTTATTACGATGGTCTTTTCACTCTATGCAGCGAAATATTCTGGTATTGGCAGGACAAAACTGGTGACTGAAATTTCGTGAAAAGATCTCGCCCCGACGAAATAGCCTTTCACTTATTGTCATCGCAACTCGCGTGTCATATCCGTGGCACTTTCTCCCCTACTTAGTAATAAAACAAAACAAACTGTCCTTCTTTGGACTTTTTCGATGTTCTCAGTCAATCGCATCTGGTAAGCACCCCTTCTCCACAGCAAACATTCCGAACGAGGAGACGTCAAGGGATCACCAATTTAGTAGCGTGGTGTCGGCCGTCTCTCCAGTAGCTCTATTGTATCTACTGAGTGTTCTGCCAATAAAATGCGCTCTTTGGTTCGCCTTCACAACAAGATTTTCTGTGTGTTCTTTCAAATTTAAGTTGTCCGTAATGGTAATTTCAGTCGGTTTTGCATATAGCTTAACATGTCATTATGTAGGATCAGTTGCCAGTATCCGTACAAACAAGTCACCGTCTCCAAATCATTTTGCATTTGGTTTCGATGTTCTGCTGACCTTACCTGCCGGTAAATGTCATCATTTTATACAGTCTAAAATGGCTGCTCACATTATCTAGTAAAGCAATTACGTACGTCAGGAACGGCAGAGGACCTTCAACACTTCCTCGGAGCACCATAGATGCACCTTCTGTTTTACTCGATGACTTTCCTCGAATGACTACGAACTGCGACCTTTCTGCGAGGAAATGACGAATCCAGTCGCACAACTGGGAAGGCACTCCCTGGACACGCCGTTTCAAATGGTTCAAATGCCTCTAAGCACTATGGGACTTAATATCGGAGGTCATCAGTGCCCTAGACTTAGAACTACTTAAACCTAACTAACCTAAGGCCATCACGCACATCCGTGCCCGATGCAGGATTCGAACCTGCGACCGTAGCAGCAACGCGGTTCCGGACTGAAGTGCCTAGAACCGATCGGCCACAGCGGCCGGCGACACGCAGTTCGATTACAAGTTGCATGTGAGGACCGCTCTCAAGAGCCTTCTCGAAATTCATAAATATGGAATACATTTGAGATCCTCTGTCGACAACGCTCGTTATTTGGTGTGAAAAAAGAGCTAGTTGTGCTTTACAAGAAATTTTTTCTGAACAAATCGCTTTCTTTGAGGTAACTCATTTTCGAACGGGGTATATATTCTGAAATTATTCTGCAGATTGATTCCAGTGATATGAGGCTGTCTTTCATCGCATTACTCCCATTTCCTTTCTTGAATATTGGTGTGACCCGTGCGACTTTCCTGTCTTTAGCTACGGATGTTTCTTCGTGTGAGTGGTTGTACGGGGTCCATCGGACGAGCCTTGATGCTGACTATTTACTTTACCAAAGTAGACTATTCAACAAGTAGAAGATTAATCACCTCTGAAGTATCACTGCACTGTTATGTTCCACAACGTCTGAAGCAAGAGATCAAACTGGTAACTGTATCTTTCAGCATCACTCAGTACGGCTGTAAATACGCATACAGAGGCAGGCAGGTTATGTGGGGGGTCAGCATGAAAATACCACCAGCGGCTGTCTTGAGCTCCAGTGGGCAGAGTTCGGCAGTACTGTGCGACACGCTTCCGGCACGGCTGCGCCGGCCAGAGTGGTGAGGGAGGAGGGCCGACACCCGCCGTGGCTCCGCACCAGCGTTAGGAGGCAAACACAGCTCCACTGCAGAACTACGCGCGGCCAGAACCCCACAGCAGAACTAAATTAGAGTAAGGAGAGCCTTATGTGCAGCATTCAACGAATTCAGAAGTCAAATCCTGTCTACCAACTTGACAGGATGTACTGGTACCAGGAAGTTTTAGTCCCACTTTAAGTGAATAAATAGGTCGAAACCATCTGTCCACCCCAACCCCCCTGTTTTACACTTCCCTCCACTACTAAATTGGGGATCCCTTGCTGCCTGAGAATGTGTCCTGTCAACTGATGCCTCCTTCTAGTCAGGTTGTGTCACAAATTTCTTTGCGCGGCAATTCTATTCAGTATCTCATTACTTCCGTGATCTACACATCAATTCTTGTGCATTCTTCTGTAGCACTGCAATCTAAAACCTTTGTTCCTTTTCCGTCTGAACTTTTTATCGTCGACATTTCACTTCCAGAATAGGCTACACACTAATACTGTCAGGAAAGACTTCTTAATATTTAAATTTATATTCGAATTTTAAACATTTCTCTTCTTCGGAAACGCTTTTCTCGCCCTTACCAGTGTGCATTGTATATCTTCTCTACTCTGTCTACCATCAGTTAAGCATAACTAGGAAAGGTCACCTACTACTTTTAGCGTCTCTTTTCCTAATCTAATTTCGTCAGAATCGCCTTGTTGATCTTGTATCTTCCTTCCACGACACTGTCCATTACGTTTAACTCCTCTTCCAATTCCTCAGAAAACCTCAAAACCTTGGATTACAGAGAAAAGCCCCAAATACTAAACGTCCTTTTCCAAAACTGTTTCACTGACGAATATTGGTCCGTAGTTCCGCCTTTAATAATCGCACAAACGTCAAAATAGCAGATATCGAAAGATGCGAGGATGTGATAGAAAACCAAGTGGAATCGCAAGAGAAAGTGCAACTGCGCTTTTTCTGAGAACTGTCTTGAGCCGCTATTTCGGGAACCCACACACATTGGGAATGTTTTAGACGATGAAACTACAAAGTGACCTGACGCTATAGATATTGTAACTATATGGACAGGAATTGATGATATCTATTTCAACGTAGGGACGATGGTTACTGAAGCTAATACATGCTTCACGAAGCCTAGGAGAATATCTATGATGGATATAGTAGATAGGCAGGTATTAGTATCTTGAGACAATGAATAGGCATCATTTAATTTCCATGTGATGGACGTGAAGGAATTATGGACAAGGTGTAAAATAATTGGAAATTGCGCTCTGAAGCAGTACGAGCCGAGTGAGTGGACTAAGGGCGGTTTAATCACAAAATTGCGGAAAACCCAAAGCATACAACTTCCATGTCATAACTCACTTTGCCAAGTACCTGAGAAAATTCTAATCCCACGGCACAGCTGGGGTGTGATCCAAAAGGAGAAAGTAACCTACTTCCAGCCGCTTTACGGTGTGTGGTGGAGGGTACTTTCAGCACCAGGGCCTTTCTGCGCTCCGCCGGCGCGCCGCCTTCTCTGCCGCACATTCCCCTTCCCCCGCTCCCCACCCTCATCCAACTGCAGCCAGTACTTTTCCGCGAGTGTTGCCGCACTGCGTCAGCTGCTCGGGGAAGTCCCGGCCTCTGTGCAGCCCGGGCTGGCCGCAGCGGAAGCAGGTGTCTCCACCGGCGGCAGACCGCTCTCTCCCGGCGGCTGTGCTGTGTGCCTCCCCAGTGTCCAGGCTTGCAGACACAGTGTTTACTTCCGCGCCTGTCTGTCAACAACAGGACGCCAGCCGCACCCGAGTATTCTGGCTGTTGTGTCGTTTGTGCCCCGAAAGAGGCTTCCAGTGCGGAACCTTCACTCTTGCCAGCTGAGCTAGCCGCCCACGCCTTAAAGACACAACTTTAAACATGTCCAGATAGGCAAGCTTGATCTGTCGTGCGTCACAAAATTAAAATGTCAGCAAGTTTTACAACAGTATAAACAACCCTGCAGCGTTCACGGTTCATTCTGTTACCTCCTTTATACGGAAGATATGCAAGCGTCACATCTGACACAATAAAAAAGCTTACAAAACTGCAATTTGTGATGTTTTTCCGATAGACAATCTGTTTGCGTGTGAGAAACATAACCTCAGTAGAAACGTTACCACCGATCTGTGGTTCATCTAGCTTGGAAAGAGTTTTACATTTATTGTGAAATTTATTCCCATTTCGCGAATCCGAATTGACGTCCGCTATTTGCGAAACATGAAACGTTTTGCCGGAGCGGGACTCGAACCCAAATCCCGCACAAACTTCCATGTGCCACAAACGGCTCACGTAAATCCAGATTCGTGAAATGGGAATCCATTTCGCTTTATTTACGCAGCTGTAATCGTGAGACGAGAGTGTATGCATCTCCCAAGGGCAGTGTAATGTGATACAGAGATGGTATTGACACAGCCATTGTAACCATCGAGTTCTATTTGTTTCAGAGCATCTAGGCGTTACTTTAGCTCGATTAGGGATCTAGTTGAATACACTGGAATATGCAGTTGGAACTATCGTGCATTGACGGAGACTATTGGGTTAAGATTTCCCACAGCAGTCTTGCCAGGGCGCGAACAAGCGCATACATCTGTGACGTGGCCCACTTATACTTTGATAGCGATTTGTCTCTACTTCGAAATTACGCTGTCTGCTTCGCGAGCGGTAGTTTCAACTCTCATTTCTTGCACAGAAGGACGTTTCTAAGGCAACCTGTAATTTTCTTTCATTTCCATTCCGAGCTCAGTAGCAAACTGCACTCGTGAATGACGCTAGCAAGACAGTGTCGTACACATTGATGTCTTCTGATGTCACTTAAACGATGTGAAAACGGCGTCTTCCTTATAGGTAAAACACAGCACATGTCGATAATTTTGAAATTCGTCTCTGCTTGTACGTATTTAAACTGATGTCTGCATGTAACTACCGAAAACAGGAATCACGTTTTTGTGAATAAAGTTAACACACTAGAGAGAACAAGACGGGCTGCATGTCGTACAGAGAAATGTGCCCGCCGATATGCAGCATGTAACACCATAGCTCTAATGCTCTACTGATTCATTTTGCCTTTTGTTTTATTTAATGTCACATCGTTGAGTTTCTGTAAATGATGTTTGATTGAATCGATGACAAAACTGTATAGTCCTTTCTTTGTAAAAACTCTGATGTCATGGTTTGATTCTATGCAATGTAGTGTATCTATCATTTAAATTCTTTGTCTCATTCGGAGGGAGACGGACCTTAATGTATATAATTGTAATTTTGTTTAAATAATTTTTTGTAGAAATGTCAATATATGCTAATGTTCTGTTTTTTTAACGTTTGTTTGCTGGTATGTAAACTGGTGACCTTCACTTAGGGTTCTGAAGTTATTTCATATGTAAAAGGTGTTGTGGTTCCCCTCGGGAACGGAACTTTGTAGCACGCGCTAAACGTGGTGGGCATGGACAGAAAGGTGGAACCAAGAGTCAGTCGGGGCCGAGCTACCAAACTGTCAACTGCTCACGTAAAAGTTGTGTACTGTGCTGGTACCGAGAGAGGCTTTCCGTGGCGCTTTCCAATGCCTCGGATGGATGGATAAAGAGCTGGAACTGTTCTTGAATTCACATCTATCATCGCCACCAAGAAATGACAGAGTCCAGCAGTTCTACCTGCAAATCCACCTACCTACATGCAATCGCCACCACATTGCGCAGCCACTGAAAAGGAACCAAGGAATAGTAGAAGTGTATGGCGAAGGATCAGCTCATTGGATGTTTTAGTGTGGACAAATACAAGGTAACATACTCGAACTCTTATACCTACCTTGATTTTTTTATCCTTAGTCACACAACCACTTAGGGTCCTTCCCATGCTAAAGTGATTACCGAGTGTCTTTATTGAAAGAACATTTAAAGCTCAGTGTTTTAGCAGAACTGCGTAATATAGTAAATAATGCTTGCTGAAAATAATTTCTCTATTAAAACTGCTTATTAAAATTTTATTGCCAACTTCTAAAGTGAAAGTCCTCAAAACTGAGGCTTATGAAGTTTGCTTAGTAAATGATGACAGTGCAGTCTGTTGAAAATCAACCAAAGGCGAGCTGTTGTCTTATAACCACATCGAGTTGTGTTCTACTGCAGTAAGAGTTGAGAACTAATACTATTGGAGGTTTACATGTTCATACTTGTTAAGACCTTGTTTCTTTAGTGTATTTAAATTGTGTTTAGTATGCTCTGCTACAGAGGTCATGATTAAGGGCACCTCTCCACTCAAAGTAGTTTCTACTATTCTTGCTATTCAAGTGAAATTGTGTACAATATTGGGTTCCTCTTGTGTATTAAAAGTGACCATTAATGGTGTAACAGGAGCAACAGTTTGTCTACTGTGCTCATGCTAGATAACGATTCATAAAAAGACCACTATCTATGAAAACAATAATTTCTTTATTCAAAAGACAGTGAGGAGTAATCTGTTAGTTAATTCCATTTAATTTTCATTTTAAGTAGAAAGGTGCTTAGTAGCGAAAGACTAAATCTACGCACAGTAACTAAATTTGCTGTGGACCATATCCATATTTCATGTCAGATAGGAATTTGTTTGAAAAGTAATATTAAATCTGTGTCCAATTTACGATTCTACAGTGAATATTAGTAGTAACGATATTGAGAGCATTCAATTTGACCAAGTCTTCAAGGTAATACTGTGTTTTGTTATGTGTTATATTTATGCAAATAGTTTGTTCTGATTTGGTAGCTCCAGCCTTAACGTGAACGTGCTGTATTCAGGTGCCAGAGTTCATTGCACTCGCGTGTGGCAAAGTATAGGCTGTGTTTGTCCAGTGAAGTTACTCACACCTACTTTCTTATACAAGAACGATAGTCTTTCTCTTGCCTAATTAGGCTGGTGACCGTTTTCTTTATTCTTTGAACAGTGTAGATCGGTAAGATATTGTTTGTTACTGTTTAAATATTTACGTAATTTTGTGTTTCACTTCCGATAAACCACCTCTGTAAGGTACAACACGGTCAACATAACAAAATTCCTGTCAGAAGGTAACACTGCTCTGCTTCTTTATACTATAATTGCTTGAATAAAAATAATTTCACTATACGAAATGCCTCCAGTTTTGAGGTTATAGTATAACAGTAGCTGTATTTGACAGAAGTGTTATACGTGGCTTTTCCGGGACAGGACTATTTGCCGTTTTCGGGCATAGTACGTAATATACCAAATTTGGTATCTGATTGCACACGCCACGTACAACCGGTTGCAGTGTTACAAGCAGCCTGTGTCGGCAGCTTCGGCAGCGTTTGGTCTGGACTGGGGATACGCCACGACGCTGCAGAAACAGTCTGTGTGTGCCTCGCGCCGCCCTGTACGACCGAAGGTGTACCACGTGTGGAGCAGCCGCCAACGGCACTCTTAAACCTCAACTCCAGAAAGTAAGTTGCTCATATACGAACGCCAATGAAGAAGAGACGAGATAATGTTTTCCTAACAGAGTATATGAATCAAAATCAACTGACAAAGTATTGGCGCATTTGTGGACGTCACGGACACGCGCACTCTGAGAATAGAGATTGGCCAGTGGCGAGTGTCTCAGAAACAGCCGTTCAGCAGCGATCCGGTAACATTCTCGCTCGCCACCCTGTCGTGACACGGGAATATTACTATCCGTGAGTTCAGCAGCGCAATTCGCCTGGAAGGGCTGAACAAACTGGCACTCGCCACCCCACTGCGTGGTTCGGCCTCTGCCAGGCCGGCTGCCGTCCCTCCACTCCTGAGGGCGTGGAGCGGCTCCCACTCCCTCCCTCCCACCCTCCCTCCCACAGCACGTCTCTGCGCTCAGCGTCCCGGGCAATTTCCCCGTCGGCGCTACGCGACACGGCGTTTTACCGCGGGGGAAGCTGTCAGGGCGTAGGCGGGAGCACGCGCATTTCCCGCCGCGGGTAAATTGTTCGCACGAAGCGCTGTTCCACAGGACACTTTCTCCCGGCAGAAAACGCGCGGATTTTCGGTGGCGGAACCGCTCGACCGCGGCTGCTCGCGCACCGACTGTCAGCCTGCTGTGTGGAGCGGGGCAGGGTGGGCGAGGACGTCGTTTGGCTGTCGCTGTGCGCACTTCCGGTTCTCAAACTATACGGCTGCTCGAGCAAGAAGAGGAGGAGGACACCAACATTTTCGACGAAGAAATGGCTGCAAAGAAGAGAGGAGAGTCTCTCACCTAGAAATGTTGCCAGTTTTGGAGTGTGGTGATTTCGACAATTACCTAAGAATGGATGGAGAAACTTAGCAGCACTTGCTCCCCCTTCGTGAGCCCTTTACTACAAAGACGGGAGACACAGATGGGGAGAGCTGCGGCACCGCATGAGAAATCAGCACCAACATTAAGGTACTTAGCTACTGGCCCTACATACCGTCATCTGCAGCATAGTGTTGCTATTTCACAACTGGGTCTCTCGAAAATTATGCCAGATACTTGTGCCGCTATGATAAATGAACACATGGAGGTAGGTGTAAATTAAAAAAAAGTTTACCTTATATGTAGCTGTGTTTTTCCTTCCTATGTTACAGTTCCCAAGGTCTCAAGAGGGATGGATTTACAATGCAAAAGAGTTCCGAAATGTCTCGATCATATCGACGGCGAACACGTGCGCGTTTATCCTCCCTCCTCTTGGAGAGTGGCAACTACAATGGCTACTGTAACATGGTGCTGCTTGCAACAGTGAACGCAAATTACGAGTTCACTATGGAGGCTTTGGAACCAATGACGGGATACCTGATGGTGGCGTTGTGCGAAACACAGTATTTTGCAACAAACCGAAGAAAAGTAAGTTAAGAATACCGTGTGAATCTTGTGTCATAGGTCACAAACTGCCGTATGTTTCTGCAGGAGAGATGCCTTCTGCGTAAGGCACGATTTTATTGATCCCTATAGTCTCAAGGTACTAAATTCTGAGAAGGTGGTTTGCTATTATCCCCAATCCCGTTGTCTAAGAACTGTGGAGAACGTGTTTCCGACTCTCTCTTCCACATTCCAGTCCTTTAAAAATCGATACAGAAAATATGCAGAATGCGGCGCCTGCCTGCTGTGCACTCTGTAACTACTTACGACGAAGATGCGGCCAGCTCTACGCACCACCAAGCACGTTTTACGCACAAAACCCGGAGGACGGTGCTTCTGCTGAAGTAGAGGTACCATGTTCTGAATATTGCCACTAATGGATGCGGGGAGCAGACTCGGCAGTCGCTGGGTTTATCTACCTGTTTGCGAAGCTATAATTTCGTATTTAATACTTCTGTTAGTCTCACTTGCGTATTACGACGATATGCAGTTTAACTTGTACACGACATTTCTGAACTCTTCAAAACGGGTCATTTTCATTACTTTTTGTCTTGCGTAAGTCTCAAGATTTGTAATGTCAGCGGCTGCCCATGTTTCCAAAACAGTGACTGACCATCAACGGTTAAGCCTTAGAGGGCTAAAAAAACTGAAATTTGTTATAGATTTGTATCGAACGTATGTAGCAAATACGTGCGCAAATGTTTTAATTCTGACGCCATTCAGTCTCTTCAGGAAAACTAATACCAGAGTAATCTACGCCTAGTCTTGCCGTTATTGCACTGGAAATGACAAAATTCTACCGTCGTTGTAGGCTGGACGTGAAAATTTACACTGCTCTTTAATCGTGTCATTTGAACCTCAAGTAAAGAAGTTTGTAAGTGACAGCGTCACAGTCGCCCATTCTTCCCTAACAAAGGATGCTATTAACGCCGAAGCACGATTGCGGCAAATTTTTTGCACAAAAAGCCACACAGAACTCGAGGCGTTTCGGAGATATCCCTTGTGCTTTGCTTTGTCAGCACGCCATGGACTTCTCACGCAAATTTTAACACAAGAACAGCCAAAACAAAGCACTGCAGCGTTGCATAGTACAAAAAAAAAGTGTTGTGTCTGATAGCTTCCCTTTCATCAGCTAATCTCAAAGCAGGAGACGTGACGTCACAGATGAAAAGAGAAGCATGCAATATTTGATTTCACGAAGCAAAACATCACGACAAAACTTCGAGAATTCGCCTGCTGCTAATCCAGCCTTCGCCTCAGTCTAACCGAGGTGCAAGGGAGCGCAGCAGGTTCCATAAAACTGTGAAAATACTGAAATGAAGAAGGTTATATACATAGAAGAATCCTGGAGATACTAGAAGGTATCAGATAGATTATATAATGGTAAGACAGAGACTTAGGAACCAGGTTTTAAACTGTAAGACATTTCCAGGAGCAGTTGTGGACTGACCGTAAGCTATTGGTTATGAACTATAGATTAAAACTCAAGAAACTGCAGAAAGGTGGGAATTTACGGAGATGGCACCTGCATAAACCGACTAAACCAGATGTTGCAGACAGTTTCAGGGAGAACATAAGGGAACAAAAACAGGAATGGAGGAAAGATATACAGTAGAAGAAGAATGGGTAGCTCTGAGGGATGAAGTAGTGAAGGCAGCAGAGGACCAAGCAGGTAAAAAGACGAGGGTTAGTGGAAAACCTTGAGTAACAGAAGAAATATTGAATTGATGAAAGGAGAAAATATAAAAATGCAGTAAGTGAAGCAGGCAAAAAGGAATACAAACGTCTCAAAAATGAGATCCACAGGAAGTGCAAAATGGCTAAGCAGGGATGGCTAGAGGACAAATGTAAGGATGTAGAGGCTTATCTCACGAGGGGTAAGATAGACACTGCCTACAGGAAAATTAAAGAGACCTCTGGAGAAAAGAGAACCACTTGTATGAACATCAAGAGCTCAGATGGAAACCCAGTTCTAAGCAAAGAGGTGAAAGCAGGAAGGTGGAAGGAGTATATAGAGGGTCTATACGTACTTGAGGACAATATTCTGGAAATAGAAGAGAATGTAGATGAAGACGAAATGGGAGATACAATACTGCGTGAAGAGTTTGACAGAGCACTGAAAGACCTAAGTCGAAACAAGGCCCCG
Source organism: Schistocerca cancellata (assembly GCF_023864275.1). Lineage (NCBI taxonomy): Eukaryota > Metazoa > Arthropoda > Insecta > Orthoptera > Acrididae > Schistocerca > Schistocerca cancellata. The sequence goes on along the minus strand of NW_026047149.1, from coordinate 3,938,495 downwards.
GGAGTAGACAACATTCCATTATAACGATTGACGGCCTTGGGAGAGCCAGTCCTGACAAAACTCTACCATCTGGTGAGCAAGATGTACGAGCCAGGCGAAATACCGTCAGACTTCAAGAAGAATATAATAATTCCAATTCCAAAGAAAGCAGCTGTTGACATGTGAAAATTACCGAACTATCAGTTTAATAAGTCACAGCTGCAAAATACTAACGCGAATTCTTTACAGACGAATGGAAAAACTAGTAGAAGCCGACCTTGGCGAAGATCAGTTTGGATTCCGTAGAAATGTTGGAACATGTGAGGCAATACTGACCTTACGACTTATTTTAGAAGCTAGATTAAGAAAAGGCAAACCTACGTTTCTAGCATTTGTAGACTTACATAAAGACTTTGACAATGTTGGCTGGTATACTCTCTTTCAAATTCTAAATGTGGCAGGGGTAAAATACAGGGAGCGGAAGGCTATTTACAATTTATACAGAAATCAGATGGCAGTTATAAGAGTCGAGGGGCCTGAAAGGGAATCAGTGGTTGGGAAGGGAGTGAGACAGGGTTGTAGCCTCTCCCCGATGTTATTCAATCTGTATATTGAGCAAGCAGTAAAGGAAACAAAAGGAAAATTCGGAGTAGGTATTAAAATCCATGGAGAATAAACAAAATCTTTGAGGTTCGCCGATGACGTAGTAAATCTGTCACAGACAGCAAAGGACTTGGAAGAGCAGTTTAATGGAACGGACAGTGTCTTGAAAGGAGGATAAAAGATGAACATCAACAAAAGCAAAACGAGGATAATGCAATGTAGTCGAATTAAGTTGGGTGATGCTGAGGGAATTAGATTAGGAAATGAGACACTTAAAGTAGTAAAGGAGATTTTCTATCTGGGGAGCAAAATAACTGATGATGGTCGAAGTAGAGAGGATATAAAATGTAGACTGGCAATGGCAAGGAGAGCGTTTCTGAAGAAGAGAAATTTGTTAACATCGAATGTAGATTTAAGTGTCAGGAAGTCGTTTCTCAAAGTATTTGTATGGAGTGTAGCCATGTATGGAAGTGAAACATGGATGATAAGCAGTATGGACAAGAAGAGAACAGAAGCTTTCGAAATGTGGTGCTACAGAAGAATGCTGAAGATTAGATGGGTAGATCATATAACTAATGAGGAGGTATTGAATAGATTTGGGGAGAAGAGGAGTTTGTGGCAGAACTTGACCAGAAGAAGGGATCAGTTGGTAGGACATGTTCTGAGACATCGAGGTATCACCAATTTAGTGTTGGGAGGGCAGCGTGTAGGGTAAAAATCGTACAGGGACACCAAGAGATGAATACACTAAGCAGATTCAGAAGGATGTAGGTTGCAGTAGGTACTGGGAGGTGAAGAAGCTTGCACAGGATAGAGTAGCATGGAGAGCTGCATGAAACTAGTCTCAGGACTGAAGACCACAACAACAACAACAAACTGAAATGAACGCAGCACCACAACCATGTCGGCATGACGTCACGGGTTCTGATTCGCGAGTCGATTACAGGACACGCAATGCTAACACACGAAACAGCACCCGACGACTGGCTGCTTTATAAACGAGTTAACGCGTGTGATATCTTATGTTACGCATGTATTATGGGAGTTTAGGAATGGTTTGAAATTATTCTTAACGTGTGTTCGAGGTGGGCAAGTGCTCTCGTTCTGAAACACAGCGTGAATACAGTGTGGCTAGTTGACACTCCTTTTTAAACAAAAGAAAATCTCTCGCGCGACTAAATGTTCGACATGCCAATCTCCCAGTGCGCGCACATGTTTATGTGGGTGTGTGTATGTGTGTGGGGCGGGGTGACATTAGGGGAATTTATCTCAAGTGTTTGAAATGTTGTCTGAAGTTGGTTCCGGGTCGCTGACTGCCATCATTCTGAAGTACTGGGTGAATGACGACCAGGTATTTCAGCACTGTGAGTTACGTCACCTCGAGACACGCCAAGTTTCGAACTGTGATACATCCCATTTTCTTAGCAATCACGGAGACAACAAGAAGAACTGCACCACAAGATGATTATTTCTACACCAAGCCAGGTATTTCCATTGCAGCTCTTCAACAAATATCAGAACAACCATCAGACTTCATAAAACCATACTCAACATTAAGTTCAATAAACTATGTTTGGCTTATAAAATTGTACCTAACTATATAACAATAACTGTAAACAAGATGTCACCAGCAGCACAGCAGACAAAACGTGAGGCAGAAATCACGTGAATAAAGCAAGAAATCCGGTCTTTGTATTCCAAAAAACTGACTCTGAATATTGAATTATACAGATTGCATATAGAACTAGCTAATCACATAATGAACTAATGTACAGGGTTAGAGCATACACAGATACCATAATAGGCAGGAAACAGACAATCCAACAAAAGAAACTCACAAGAATGTTACATCACACAAACACCCACTAATACCACCACCAATACAACAAACACACCTTTCACAAAACAGTGATTAATCTAATGGACATAAAACTATCTGAACAAGAAAGCAGCCTACTTGAAAAGAGTCCCAAACATAACATTAACACAGTGGTGTCACACAGGACAGTAGAAAATATCATAACAGCAACTGAAAACATCATAAAGCAACAAGAAAGGCTAAACACACCTGTATTCAATGCAAACCTAACAAGAGAACTAATTGCTGAGGAAATAAGAAACATAATCAAAGAGAACAAAACCATCATAAAAGAAAACACTAGGACTCCTGAAGAAAAAGCCTACAGAATGCTACAGAATAAATTAACACAAGAAAATGCCATCATCACAAAATCTGACAAAGGTAATTCAATAGTAGTCATACAAACAGGAATACATTCACAAAAGATTAGAATTCATCCAAAGCAACAACATCACAGAATTAACCAGTGACCCAACAAACTGATACCAAAGTGAGTTACAGAAAACCCTGAGAAACATAAAAACAAATTTTCACAGAAACAGATTAAAAAAATGATACATAAAAATCCCAAGGCCCCCACCCTAAAATCATTGCCTAAAGTTCACAAACCCGGAATACCCATATGTCTATTAATAAACTTCACCAAAGACCCAAAATACCACTTAGCCAAACACACACACACTGCTACAGACAATATACAAATACACTGACAACAGAAGTCTTAGAAAAAGTAAGAAATGAAAACATACCAAACACGGCAACATTGGTTTCATTTGATATAATTTCAATGTACACACACACCCCAACAGAAGAAACCATCAACATAATAGAAAGAAACCTCCAACTGCAGGGAAACATACCCACAACAAACATACAAGAAATATTAGCCATACTCAGGCTCATCACAGAATAAAACTACTTCACATTCGACAGATTTTACTCTCAACAAGATGGACTACCCATTCGATCCCCAATCAGTGGTCTCATAGCTGACATTTTCCTCAGTCAGATAGAAAAACAAATCTTTGACAAAATAGTAATACCAAAACAGTACAATATAATATATTGTTACAGACACATAGATGACATAATTTGCTTAATAGATGAACCACTGTCTCGCATAAAAGAACTTCATGATAACATAAACTCCATCCATCCACAAATACAATTCACCATAGAAACACAAACAGATGAAAAACTTCATTTCTTAGATCTCACTATACACAAGAGAAACAACAAACATGAATTGACAATCTACAGAAAACCCACACCCACCAGCACCATTATTCATAACTAATCCAATCACCCCATAACTCACAAAGAAGCCAGCTTCAGATATTTACTTCACAGGCTGAACAAAATACCCAAGAACAAGCATGACTACACACAAGAACTGAACACGATACAGCGAATTGCACAGGAGAATGGATATGACGCAAAGAGAGTAGACAAAATAAACGAGAAAATACAAAAACAAACAGCACATAACCATCAAACACACACACATACAAACACAACTCACCACACAACAAATCAGCAGACAGTAAGCAACAAATGGCACATAATGACTTACAACAACAAGGTCACACACAGGGTGGGTAATATACTAAAGAAACAAGGACTCAACATAGCATACAGAACCAACTACACAATACAGAGCAGACTCGGAAGAAATACCACCAACACGGCCAATTTAGTTGCAACTGCTGTCAATCGGTATATGTGGGCCAAACATGCAGGACCTTCAGAACCAGATATAATGAACACCTCAGAGCACTGAAAAGCAATAGCACACACTCAACATTTGCAGACCACCTGGTAGCACACAACCACCACCCAACAACTGACCTTCACATCCTAAAAACTAGCAGCAGCCTACACCAAAAATTAGCTACAGAAGAAAACTACCACATCCAAAAATCAAGAGCCCAAGGAAGTAAAGTACTCAATGAATACACATCACTGTGCAACAAAACCCTCTTCGCTACAATAGAAGAACTATACAAATAACACACACACACACACAAAATATCCTCTCTCTCTCTCTCTCTCTCTCTCTCTCTCTCTCTCTCTATCTGTCTCTCTCTCTCTATGCCCCAGTACTCATCTCACACACACACACACACACACACACACACACACACACACACACACCACTAACGCCAAATGTAATTGAAGCTCGCGCGCCTCACCCAGCAGAACACGCTACGAAACAAATGAACGCCACACAGCCACAACAACACGTAATGGCAGCGAAAACTCCGCCCATGTTTTGACAAACTGCATTGCCACGCGAACAAAGGCACAGAAGTAAGCCTATTTACTTCGCCGACAATACAGGGAAGCGTACCACAACTTCAAAACTGTAAGTTACGGAAAGAAAACGCGATACAGTCTTATTTCCGTTCGTAAATGCATAACAAACAAAAAATCGTAACACAACACACACAAATGTAATACTTACTAATGTAAATCCACCCGATGATGGAGTTTAAACCTTCGAAACGCGTCGTGGAAATAAATAAAACGGTGACTGGTAACAGTGAACTTGTTGTTTCATTTAATGTCAGTAACAGTCACGGTAAAGCCTAACCTAAAAATGTTCGCATTTAAAATAAATTACGTTTTGCTGTTTGCAGGTGACAAGTAGTATATTGTGTAGCAGAACAGCTACCAAAATAAGTGGGCAATAATATCATGTAACGCATGTTACTCATGATTACACCCACTTTTCGCCAATTAAGTTATAAATGCAACTTTTACATAATGTTGTAAACGACACAAATGTTAATATGTCAAGAACAAATTTACAGTTAAAAACAGACATAGAACCCACTGACGACAGCACAAAAGTGTTGAAACATGTATGTGTGAAAGAAAGAAAAAAGGTGTCTCGCATAAGGCGGAACTTCTCATCCCATTTTCTTAGCAAGCACGGAGACGACAAGAAGAGCTGCACCACAAGATGATTATGTGATTCTTTTCTTACTGCGTGTCAGATTATACCTCTTAATCAGTACATTACAACATTTTAGATGTTTAAAGCCGGCCGAAGTAACCGAAATACGGAAGCTATAATTAACGAGTTCCCGTTATCGGCTTTCGTAACTAGGGCGCCATTATTCTCCAGTTTACGATTAAAACTTTTCACGGTTCTATAACGTAATGCTTTGATTGAGCGACAGACAATTCATTTCCTAAGATTTCACAGAATTCTTAGCCTGACCGCGTTTGAACATTCTTTGGCGTTTTGGTACACTCCAAACCTAATTTAAGGCCTGCTATGAAATTGTCTATCACGTGCGGTTCTTTAATCGCAGGTGCGATATTGAATTTCAGCCCTTTGGACAGTAACTGGGTCTTAGCTGTTGGAAATATTATACAAGTTTTACTAATAACACGTTCACAGAACGTGGGTTTAAAACTTTATTATTCGAACATCCTTGTTGGTTACCTCTGATAACACCCTTACACAAATTTGACGCTTTTTCGCATGACTTGCAGCGTGTTTCTTCTTTCTGTTTACCAATGAAATCATTGGCCAGTGCCCAAAAATCATCTATTCGATAATTTTAAGACTACGAATAGTGCATCAATATTTCAAGATACAACAAGTAAGCTTTCTCGTTTAACCCATCTTTCTTTGTATACAATTCCGCAATTCTGTTATTGAGGATCTGAGCTATGAATTTCTTTTTGAAAGTAGGCGATTTGTAAGATAATTTTCCTACGTAATTGCGAGTACTAGCATGGCCATTTGATTTATTAACACGTTTAAACAGAATAACGTGACCCCGAAGCTTGTCGGCGGATATTCCATGCCGCAAAACACAATCTTTCTTTCCGTTGAACGGACAGCACGGCTCTTATCAGAGACCCACCTGAGAAGAAATTCGCATGTTCTAGGTCAAAATGCGAGTAGATTTTTGTTTTGTAGAACATCTTCACATCCACCCCCCCTGGGCGCCCCCCCCCCCCCCCCCCACAGAGACAAAACGCGACGTTGTTAAGGCGGTAATGAACGGAAGAATTTCGGAACACTGACTGCTTCTAGCAGGAAAGAGAGGTGGTGAGCCCCACACAGCGTATCCCAGACCGACTCGTGTTCATGGTCGGTGCAGCAGTGTCCGCAGTCCGTGGTTAGCGTCCCAGGTTCGATTCCCGACGGAGTCGCTAATTTCCTTCTCTCGGGCTCTGGGTGTTTGCGCCGCCCCCGTAACTTCGGTTCATCTCACCGCCGCGCAGATGGGCCAAGTCGAGTGAAACGGGACGGCTTTCTCCTACCGGCCGAGCAACCCCGGGAGCAAATCTCCCGGCCAACACCGCCACCTCATTCTGTTTCCATGGCTCCGCAGCTCAGTCGGTAGAAACTAAACTCTTGTAGGACTACTCGTGTGTGTGTGTGTGTGTGTGTGTGTGTGTGTGTGTGTGTGTGTGTGTGTCCGCGCCAGTCCACAGACAACTTTTACTATATCTAAACAGGAACGAAAAATTTATACAATTACTGTTGTCAAATTATTCCAACATGTACACTTCTGTATGATGTATACAAGCTGAAGGAAACGTTCTTCTGCCTGAAAACTTCCTGTGGCGTACACATTTTACGCCCCAGTGTTTTCCGTATCAGCGTGAAACATCTTTCAAACGATATGAACCACACAAAATGCACCGCCATGAATGTACCTGTATACCCTCATGTGCATAACCGTAATACGTTATAGTGCTCTTTTCCAACACACTTCTCGTGTATCAATCAAATCTAAACATAAGCACCACAAAATTAATGTCTTGATGGGGTATGCAGTAAAACTAAGTAACCACCTACAGATTCAAACCTCACACCACTTTGCGGAATATGGAGGAAGGTACTTTGTTCACCGAAGCCGTTCATCGCTGCGCCGTGAAGTCAGTCTCGCTGCTGCCCCCCCCCCCCCCCTTCCTTCCTACCACTGTGTTTCTCACTGCAGTCGGTTTGCACCAGCCTCGCCGCGTGACGTCACACGCTGACCCTGGCCTGGCGACTCGGGAGTTGTCTGCACTGCGCGGACGCCCGCTTCCTGCCCACAAGCCGCTGCTCCGCAGCGCCAGCGCGTCTCCTCGAAGCTTCCAGGCTTGCAGCGAAATCACGACGACGAGAAAAATCGAGAAACTGCGGCCAATAAAGACGCCTTACCGAGGATCACCCTACCCACGCGCCATTCGTGGGCGGAAGAGGAACCTAAATTTTCCCTGTCTGTTCCCTTGTGCTGCGCCGAGTACGATGGCCAGAACTTATTTTATGGCGGCTGTTTTCTGCAGTAACCCTTATATATTTGCGCTGGTCACTTTCAGCGGTTCCCAGTAAGTGGCTGTTGTCTGCGCTCTGATTCGTTGATACAGAGGAGACTGACCGGTCGCCGTATTCGGTTTTATACTACCGGAGCACTGGTGCCCCATTTTGTGGCTTTGTATTGAAGAAAGAGCAAGGAAAAAAATCCCTCGAAATCCCTTAGTTAAATATACGAATTCTTACAATATAAACGCGCAAAATATCGCTATATGACGTCATCCCCGCAAGCTGCACTTACTTTAGGTTCAAATACCGAGTTTAATTTCTGACGCTTCAAACTAAGCACAGTAAGAAACTAACTACAGTAAGGTCCGCACTGTGGATCACCACACAAAAACTGCCAAGAGTGGACGGCATCGTTGTTTTCTTTAGTCCTGTCTGAAATATTTCGGTCGAGAAAAGTCACGTTAATAAAGCTTTGCGTGAGTTCATAAAAACAGGACCGTTCATCATGTAATGAATATGTTTTTGAAGCACCTACATAAAAGAGGACACAAAGATGGTAGTAATTCTCTTAGCCAAATTAGAGACTAACCGTCCATAGATATATTTTTCATGTTTTACGTCCATCTAGGTGGTAACGATTATTTGCATATTTTTATGTAAATAAGTAAAAAAGAGGAAATAATTTGTACACGCGGTAAGTATAAAGAAATACGCAATACTAATTTCTGTAGGAGAAAAAGAAAGAGAAACAGCTGTTTGAAACTCATAGATAAGGAGACAAAAATACCTGACTTGCCGGTCGTCTTGTTTCCTTGGAGTTGGCAAAATTTACACGACAGAAGAAAGAAGGCATGAAGGTCGGGGACATGTTTTGATAAACAGTAAGCAGAACGATATTTGCTATCAGCAGATTTGCCCAAGTATTAAGCATTTTAATCGTAAATAAAAGAGAGACGGAATTATTCGTGAGTGGTAACGAAAATTCATTGTATCAGCTGTGCAACTCAGAGACAAGCAAAGGTCCTGCAGTGCTTTATAGAGGACGTTACTTCACCTACTGTGGCATTTCGTAACTTGTAATCGCAATTTTACGTACGGAAAGGAACGACGCTTCAGTGATACTGTAAGTGAACTAAGGGTAGGCAGGGCGTGAATTACAAGTTAATGAACAGCAACACTGACAGCTCACCATACACTAGGTATTTACGCGTTAGAAAGCGCTTGTGTATAAATTTCTCAGCATTATTTTGAAAGAAGAATAAAGCCACTGATGCAGTGGTTTCCGTACTTGGCTCTCCACATAACGAACTTCTACATCCAATTTTAGAATTCAAACACTTACACTCGACCTATTAACGATACCTGCGTCTTTGTATACGTCAGTTACACGCGGAACTGCATCGGTTACATGTACGTACATAATTAACTTGTGTACCACAGAGGAGTAATATGGGTTCAGTAGAAGTAGGCATATACTCATCATTTACGTACATTATCTTTCATTGCTTACGGAAAGATTCCCGACACTAAGGTACACAGTGTATGTACTGGGATTAAAGTCAGCACGTGAAGTGTAACCAAGCGTGTTCAGAAAGTACCAGATCCTGTGAATTAAATATTAGGCGCTGCGGTGATTAATTGTAAGGGCACAGAAGTACTTTGATGGTTAACATTTCGCGGGTGTTCTTGGAGGCACATTACGTGTACAGATATTACGAACGTTATTGAAATGATTCGTACATGTAATATTGTGAACCAGACTGACTAAGAATTTAAAGAATTCTTGGCCTTGTGTAAAACGAGCAAGGGGATCGAGATCATGAGTTGAGCTGCTCAGCACCGTACTGGTGCAGAAACTAAGGACGACAGATGAAAGGCCAAACACAGGGCTACCAACAACGATTCACTCGTTTCCAGAATTCGAATTTTTCCGCAGTATTAAGTGTACGAATATGATTGCATGCCATTACGAATTCAGCGCCTTGCCAAAATGCCGACAAGGCAAGACTTTTCATGTGTTGGAACATGCGGGGTATTTGACCAAATGTGGCAGCTGCAAAAAACCGTGTAAGGGGTTGGGGGGGGGGGGGGCTGAACGAGATTTTTGTACGCAGTCCACACAAGTCAATAGCACGCAAAAGCCACGAACTCTTAACACGGCAGCAAAGTGTGTGGAAGACGGTGCGTCGGCGGTTACACTCCAAACCGTACCGTCTGGATCCCTTACAACAATTAAAAGCGGACTGTTACGGCCGGCGCCTCCACATTTGCGCCACATTGCAGGGATCAATTGAGGATGGACATTGCGCCCCCCACGCTGATATTCAGCGACAAAGCAACTAACACTTTACTGAAAAAGTTTATCTCCGCAATGTGAGCGAGTGGAGTACTGAAGAACCTCACGTAATTTCGGCGCATGAAGGAGATTCGCCGAGGGTTAATGTATCCTGTGCTGTGTGACAGGCGAAGCTGGTTGGGCCGTTTTAATACTGTGAGACAACTGTGGCGGGTACATCTAATCTCGAAATGTTGCAGTTGTGGTTGTTTCGACTACTCATTCCTTCAGGGAGCATCGATGTTTGTTGCTACCTAAACGACGAAATTTCGCATCGCTGGATTGGCCGTAGGCGGTTGGTTAACGCAAGTACTGATCAGCTTGCAAAAGCACTTAACAATGGATGCTTGAAAATCTGAAACTGGTCACGGGTTTGTGTAATTAAACTGTGTGTGTGTGTGTGTGTGTCGTAATTGCGGTTGGCTCCTATATTGAAGTTATAATGTTTATAATTCTACTACAGCCCTATTTCTCTTAATGTTTATTTTCGAAAATCTAGCGATTAAAATAGCGTTTCATTGCACTGTGGCTGACTGAAATGAACTTGAAATATTAGCAGAAGGCCACTCCATCACTGACTACACAAAGTAGAGGCCATACTGGATGTTACCGAGAACTCGCGCCACAGGTATGTATGCACGATGATCTTCAGAGCCATTTTGTTTCTGTTTAGACCACTCGGCCAATGGGCTTGCGAAAATTTGAAAGGGCGCGAAACACAGGAACGCAACAGTGAGACGCAGTACAAAAAAGTGACAAAAAAACACAGTGGACAGGAGAGCGCGGTCTGCGCCCGTCCGGAGAGTGGGGGCTGCCGCTGCCTGCCGTGCTCACGTGTCGGCTGGCCGGCCGGCTGCACAGGTGTGGACCTGACCTGCCCCCACACCGGGGGCAAGCGGCGCCCAGCACTGAACCTGCCGATTCCAACTGTGCGTCACCAAAACGGACATACGACACTCTTCCAAAGCTAACATGCGTGAAATACGTGCCACACAAAAATTGTTACTGTAACATTTCATTTCTTTGGCTCCGCTGACTGACAACCATACTGTAACCTGACAACCTGTACCAGAACTCTGGCCAAGCAACGGATCACTTTTCCACCACAACACTTTACAGAAAATAATATAGCAGCCACGCGTTCTGCTGTATCCGTGAGTGTGTGTGACGTCACGCAGCACACCATTGCGCCACGGGTCAATGTCGACGGCCGCTATCAGCAGCTGCGAGCTGCTCCAGTTTAGGCAGCCGCCTGTACTGGAAATACGGCTACTTGCAGAGCCTTGATGCTTTGAGAAAAGTGAAACACACGACGGAAGTCTGAGAAAACTGCAGATTTTTTTAACTGATTAACTACTGAATGGTCTATCACCAAATGGACCACCAAGGCGACAGCGAAATTTTCGCGAACCGTTTTTTTTTCTCCGTCTGAGACATTCAAGTACCAGGTGCTCGTAAGTAAAATGCAGCTACTGACCGAAGTCCACTGTGGTCTGTGAGTATGGTAAGGCAGCGAAACACTGTAGACGTGCTAGTGCGTTAACGCGAAACCAGTTGGCGCCGGAGGAAATCAATTCCAATGTTGGTTAGCAGGTGCGAATCTGCCACTGCGCAACACCTCGCGGAAGTCTCCGGTGCTCATACTGAACAAGTTCTGCAAGTGGCGGTTAGCAATATCGACATTCTGCCTTTCTCACTTGTTTGTCCCTTCCTGTCCACATTCCGTTCGCAATCCATTAGATATGGGAACATTTCTTTCCAGTGTAAATCGGTTCCGCAAGGGCGCATTAGCATACCAAGTTTCGCCGCCATACAGCAGTTACAGCCCACGATGGACCTCTGTGAGTGGCTCAACTTCAGATTACAAGCACACAGTGGTACAGCGAATGACGGACATTTGCCACGCCGGACATTTGCCACACTTGCCCCTTCGCCAGGTAGCTTGACTAGCGATCCCTCAGGTTAGGGACGCCCTTCCTCGTACTACTTCTGTCCGCTTTCAAACCGGCGTCTTCCCATCTTACTCGATGCAACCAGTACGTAAGGGGGAAATACAGAGCTGCTTCTCCGAAATCGAAACATTTACAACATTTGGGAAACGAAAGCAATACCGACGACTAAGTCGGTATGTGATTAGTTGTGCCAAGTATAAATACAGATCCCTCTATCTGTACGGGCCGGCCGGTGTGGCCGTGCGGTTAAAGGCGCTCCAGTCTGGAACCGCGTGACCGGTACAGTCGCAGGTTCGAATCCTGCCTCGGGCATGGATGTGTGTGATGTCCTTAGGTTAGTTAGGTTTAATTAGTTCCAAGTTCTAGGGGACTGATGACCACAGATGTTAAGTCCCATAGTGCTCAGAGCCATTTGAACCATTTTTTTTTGTCTGTACGGTAGCTTCCTTTCACGCTTACTTATTGAGATAGAAACAGTCTATTGCCATGGGAACAACAAGAACGGAAAGATGTAAAAGGGAGTGCGAATGTACGCTAATCATTTCTTTTTGGTCACTGCAATGTGCCTACTTTAATTACTACAACTGCATGCCCAAAAGACAATAAGGAAAGAAGAAATGGGTATGTGAACGTTTGAAAAGAAGAACGACATACTCCATATTAATTTACTCTCTAAAATCCGGTATCTCTTGCGGCGAAACATTAGTTAATAAAGTGTAGCGGGACAATGTTCAAAACATGACTGAAAATACGCTACTAAATAGACATAAGAACTTCTATGATGACATGTCATCTAAAGTCTACGTACATTTTGAAAAATGTTAGAAATAAAGAACTGTAGTAATACAGAATGCTATGCTTTTAACGTACGTTGTTCTACATTGTTTAGCTCTGGTATTTACAGAGTCACAGAGAAAACATCCTAGGTTCTGGAGGGAAAAACCGTAATTGTAATGATCTACACTAGAACAGAAACAAGAAGCACAACGTAAGCAAAAATAATGTAATGCCTGTTCCAACTCACAAGTGACATTGAAGCAGATAGTTCCTGTCACTTAGGGTGGGCAGCGGTTATATTCGACAACCTGAATAAATTAATAACTGGCTCCTTTTACCGACCCCCGGTCTCATATGAAACAGTTGCTGGACAGTTCAAAGACAACTTGAGCCTCATCACAAATAGGTACGCTACTCATACAATTATAGTTGGTAGCGACTTCAATCTACCTTCCATATGTTGTCAAAAGTTCATTTTCAGACCGTATACAAAACAACTTCTGTAATTGTTCTAAATGGTCTCTTTAAATTATTTTGAACAATTAGTTCACGAGACCATTCATATTCGAAATGGTTACGAAAACACACTTGACCTCTTAGCCACAAATAATCCCGAGCATCACGACGGATACAGGGATTAGTGAACAGTCGTAGCGAGGATCAATTCCGTAAAAAAGAAATTCACCAAAACTAAAGGCGAAATATATCTATTTATGAAAGCTGCTAAAAATTCGGTAGACTTCTTTCTAAGAGACACTCCCCAATCCTTGCAAACTATGTAAGTGAAGACCATATGAGGCTTAAAGTTCAAAGAAATGTTATCAACAGCACTCGAGAGATTCGTACCAAATAAATTAATAAGAGACGGAACTGATACCCCATGGTACACAAAACACGACAGAAAGCTGCCGCCGGAGCACCGAAAAAGGCAAGTATAATTTAGACGAACGCAAAATCTCCGAGATTGGTGAAGTTTTACTGTGGCTCGAAATTTGGTGCGAATTTCAATGCGAGATGCATTTAATAGTTTCCACAACGAAAGTATCTCTAGAAATGTGGCGGAAAATCCAAAGAGATTCTGGTCCTGTGTTAAGTAAATCAGCGGAAAGGCTCAGTAAGTGGCTTTACTACGCGGCGGGTGAGGAGGAGGGGGAGGGGGAGATAAAGGACCCAGCCCTTCGGAGCAGCTAAAATCGTGGCCAATGTCCGCACACCGGTACAGCACGGTTCCTCCTGCACGCAGGTTACCCTCAGCCGCGTGTCAGGGCGACACCTCGCCACCGTCTCCACGTTGAGTCACGTTTACTGCCGGCCCAAGTATCCTGTGAGACACCGCAGTGTGAAATTTTATGCAGCTATCACACATTTTACTGGTGGACAGAACACCTAATGAACTGAAAGCACCCGGAAACTCTGTACACATTCCCAAGTCACGAGTGGCCTTACTCCCTTATTATTGGATATCTATGTGTCACCTAAAGAGCTGATTCCACACAATCGCGATTAAATGGAGGCCTCCTCAGGAAACTGTTTTGGCTGCTGCTACTGTTCATCCGTGAACGCCACAGTTTTCTACAATTCAGCAAATCTTGTCTCGCTACACACGACACGTTTTGAACAGGTCTTTAATACGGCGTGCATCAATTGCGTTGCATATTTTGTGATAGGCGAGTATAAATACGAAAACCACCACACATAGTTCCACGTCACGAAAGTGAAGGGCATTTAGAGCACCGATTCCGGGTTACTTATTATACATGAAATTCGCGCAACTTTTATCAAATGATCCTGTCCCTCACGTGTGACGTCACGCGTTCTTTGCTGGCAGTGGATGAGGGGAACACACTGAACAGTCATGTTGATCTACCTGTTTGCGAAGTTAAAATTATCAATTTCATAGTTTTGATAGTGGAATTTGCGTTTTACGACGATGTGCAGTCTACCTGATACACGACATTTCTGAACTTTTCAAGACAGGTCATATTCAGTACTTTGTCACGCCCAAGTGCCTGTAAATGCGACGTCAGTGGCCACCCACGATTCCGAAACTGTGACTTACCATCAATAACGGGTAAGGCTTCTGTAACAGTATCTGGCTAAACGAAATAATGTTTACTGTAGGTTTCTGTCAAACATAATTAGCAAATGCCCCCACAAATGTTTTAATTCTGACGTGATTCAGCCCTCTGACGGAAACTAACAACAAATCTACCTCGATTCTCGCAATTGTTGCACTGGAAATGGCACAAATTAAATCTAGATTCTGCCGCCGTTACAGGCTGCACATAGAAATCTACACTGCACTTTAATCGTGTCATTTCAACGTCAAATAAAGAAGCTGCTAAGTGACGGCGTCAGAATCACCGACATTCATTCCTCCCTCACATAATATACGGCTGAAGCGCAGGCCGCACAGAACACGGCGCGCCTCACAGATGGCTGACGCGTTGCTTTGTCGACACACCGGGCTCTCTCATCAGACAAATAGTAACACGAGAACAGCCCAACAAAGCGATGCAGCGTTGTAGAGTGCTAAAAAAAATTTCATCAGCAAATCACAAACGAGGAGACGTGACAGAGCGATAAAAAATACGAAATGTTTATTTCGTGAAGCACAAACATTACGATAAATTCTCAAGAATTCGCCAACTACTACGCCTCTGTGTAATGAGGGCGTTGGGCAAAGCTACAGATTGCTCATTGACCACAACCTTAATTCCAGAAAATTGTGAAAATACGGAAATGAACGCGAGTGCTGCGTCTCATCGCCACAAGCGTGTCTGCGTGACGCCACGAGTGGTGATTCGCGAACGGATGTCAGGATCCGCAACGCCCGCGCACGAAACAGCTTCCTACGTCTGATTACTTTGCAGACGAGTTTACGTGTGTAACATCTGACGTTAAGCATGTAAGCGAGATAAAAGTTTACAAACGGTTTGAAATTGTTCTTAACGTGTGTTCGAAAGTAAGTGCTCATTCCGAAATACTGGGTAAACACAGTCTGCTTAATTTGCGCTGCTTTTTAAAGAAAATCCCGTTTATCGCGCGTCTAAATTTTTGACACGTCATGTCTACTGAAGTGTGGGCCGTACGACGATGTAATTTTTGCAGATACCCTACAGGGTGTGGCGATACTGTCTGCAAATTGCGTCGCGAATAGGTAGGTACTGATAAATTACAACGATACGTCTGATGTGTAAGTTGACTCCATGAACAGCGACAACGTGGCCGGGGGAGGGGGGTAGCGGAAAAATCTCTCCAGTTCTCGTAGTCTCGCGTGCAGTTTCTTGGAAGTCGGTAACTGCCCTCATTCTGAAATACTGTCTGACTAACGTCCGCGTATTTCAGCGCCCTTAGTCACGTTACCTCGCGACGCGCAATGTTTCCAACTGCGGTACTTCTCTTACTGTGTGACAACCGCAATTTAAGATTATACCTCTGAATGAGTACAATCTTGACAACATTTTAGATGTCTGAATTCGGCCACATTACGCGAAACATTAAAAAATAAATTTCTGCCACACCTGCAAGCCGCTACACGCCTTGTCGCACTAAAACTCGCTTACTGCAAAGTTCTGCGTTTGATGGTTTTCGTAAACTTGCGTCCTACGAACGTAAGAACGCGAGGTTTTCATTTTAAATACCTGTGCTACGTGAATTCTGGGGAAATCTACAGTGGCAGATCGGAACACTAGCCGACTGAATGTAGCGTTATTTTCCATTCGTTCCAAGTTATTCTCGCTCAAGTTTTCACAGACTGGAGCAATACCACAAGTAACGACCTGTAAAGTACTGAACACTCAAGACGGTCATTTAACACACTGTTAGCCACCCCTTTGTTCGTAGCGGTCGTAATTTTTCAAAGTAAGACAAAGTATTGGACAAGAGCAGTAAGTGAGTTACGCGACAAAAACCACACAAAAGCGTGCAGAACATCCGCCGCTCCCATAAATTCCTGCCTTACCTTTCTGAGGTATTCCCGTGCAGACACAAGATACACAAGCTCCGTCTGGGCAGGCAGGACAACGTGGCACGCCGCTTCCCTCCAGGCTGCTGCGTCACAACTGGGCCGCACAGGCAGCCGGCTGCCACACCCAGCGCTGACGTCACGGGGCGGCGTTGCCAGCTCGCGCGGCAGGCGAGGGAACGGCTGCAGCAGGGCGTCTACGTCTGTGTCGGCACTGCCGGACCGCCTGCGTCCCATCCACGCCACAGTCCGTTACCTCGAACCGCGCTATACAGCTGCCAACACACACCCCCTTCGCCTGGCGCCCCAAAAACCGGATTTCGTCAACCGATTTCCCAGAACCGCTTTTGGTCAACGCAAAGTTGGAACAAAGACGCTGCATTTTGGTCACGGGATGAGGAGAGGTGTGAACACAACATCTTCCATCATCGTGCTGAGTGCCAGTGACTTACGCGCGTGCTTCGCGATTCGTATAGATCATTTGCTACTCCAGAAATGACGGACGAGTGTGACAAGTTTTCGTTAAAGAACGTTACAGGGATATCAATGCTGAGGTCATCGGTGCCTGGGCTCACGTTCTACTTACTCTAACTTAAAATAAGTTACACTGAGCACGACACACATTTACCCACAACGTGTGGACCAACTGAAATCATTCTGTGATTTCGTTGATACTGGATACGGCAAAGTTCTAGGTAGTATTAAAACTAGATGGTTGTCATTGTTGCCAGGAGTTACGAAAGTTATTGAACCTTTGAAATCTTGTTTTCTATCTCAGAATAGGTGTCCCACGTTGCTGGAACAAATTTTCGAAAACCAACAGTCACTTCTTTGGCTTCATTTCGCACAACGCCCATTGAAAATGTTTTTAAATTCAATCCAAAAGTTGGAAATAACCACGGTTTCAGCTTGCTTCAAGAAATAATCAATACCATTTTAATTAACTTGGGAAAGGAAGGTACTTTCACTCGGTCAAAATACGAGCCTTTTACCAATTCTAAGACACTTCTACACTTTTGTGACTTGTTTGGAAAAGTAGAGTTCTCCACTTCAACCTCTGATATCATTTCATTGGAGAACACAAAAAAAATACTGTTTCTTGGGCTGAACTTTTAAATTTTCTGATAATTCTTAAGGCAGTAGACTCATGTGCAACATTTCAGACGAGATAGGATGCGTGAACAACATTGTATCCCAGAAACTTGAGGAATTGAAAAAAGCTAATTTGGAAACAGTTAAGAGACTGTGTGATACATTCCACACAAAAGTACAGGTACTTCAAGTAAAAATATAGACACGCTTGTAAGTTTTGCTCCTGCTGTACTATTCACAAATATTGTTGTGGAAAGAATATTTTCAACTGTGAAGTCACTTTGGAGGGTGGAATGTGTAGTGCTAGAACCACTTCATTCCCCACAGGTGTTGTATGTCTCATTAGAGGCCAAAAACGAACATAAAATTCTTTGTCAAGTACAGAGTAGAGTTGCTCTTATTCAGTAATTGTACTGTCTAATTATTGGATTTATAGTGAATTCTTGCAACGGGCCTTTGTCCTCAGAAGTTGACTGCCGAAAGTAGTTGCTCTCTGTCCCAGTGTACTTAAAAGCAGAATAAGCAAGCATTCTTCAAAACTATATAATGTATGCATGGTCAGTGTCTGCATCAAGTAAATCCTACCCCATATTTAGCAGATTGGGTTCCGCATTTGGAGGCTGCATTCGAGAGAGACGTACCATATGTCGAAGTTTAAGCACCATTTAATATTTTCGTGTGTTTTAATGCAGACATAAATGTCTAGTGGCTCTTTACATACCACCTCATAGAGCCACTCTGCTTCCTAGTCAAGCTCCCTCAAATCATTCAGTTCTTATCTTCCCTTAATAGCGATCAATCAATAAAATTGTAATATGTTGTCTTGTGTATCCACTACGAGGATGTTCATTCCTTAGCTCATACAACAGCCTGACAGGTGGTGGTTTTCTCGGCTATTTTTCCAGTACTTGAACGAATTTCAGCCACAATCTAAGTTTGTGTGTCTGGTGCGTGCTCAATGAAACGAAAATAACCTCTCTTTGCCTGGTGGCTGTTGGTATTTGAATTCAGGAACAGGTTTCATTCAGAACACCGACTTTGCCGTTAAATCTGAATTTTGCGGAGAACAGGCAGCCTTCATAATGGCGAGACCCTTTTGCACAGGGTTTCGGTCACCCCAGGGATCTTATGTTGATGCTGTGACATTGTTAGGGTGTACTAACATGTAAATTTTATTTTCTACAGATCTCACACAATTTCTTCATTGTGGTTGATCCGCGTTGTTGCTTGCTTTATGAAACAGTGTCGTCTTTGTTGTCTGTTTTGAATTTTGTGTGAAGTGTGTTTATGGTACTTTGGGAGCTTTTCGTCGTAATCCTTTTCATTGGGGAGTTTTTTTAAATGTAATTAATGCTCGTGTGACGATTTTGCGCTGCGAATTGCGTGTGAAGCTCATTTTCATTCTACTAGGTTGCTTGTGATGAATACTCTTGTTTAG